>NC_137137.1:33663714-33718714 GCF_949319135.1 Squalius cephalus
TCACCCCTCAGAGCTCTAGATTTTATCAGCTTGCTCACATAATTGTATCTCAGTTTGCTCTGTAATGATGTGCAATAGCACACACACACACACACTGCATTAAAGGTCAACACAGTATTGCGTTTTAAAGCGGTGATTGGGTGGCCTTGGACTTTGACACCGAATGCAACTCTTTAACAAAACTACTGTTTTAAAATCAATATCTCCAATCGTTTGTCCTGCCAAAATGGCGGCGATCACCTTGCTCTTGCTCCTTCACACACACACACACACACACACACACACACACACACACACACACACACACACACACACACACACACACACACACACACACACACACACACACACACACACACACACACACACACGAGAGTGTGAAGCGCAGACGCTCTGGCTAATGAGTAAATGTGATATTAGCTTTCTGTCTGCCGAGTGTTAGTTTTAGGTCATATTTGATCCCTCCAGTTCCCCTCCTCAAAAGCTGGTGTGAAGCTGCTAACGGCTCATTCAGGAGCCATGGCCTTCAGGTTCTGTGTGTGTTTCTGCTGGTTCATGTTTGAGCTGGTCTTCAGGTTCTGTGTGTGTTTCTGCTGGTTCATGTTTGAGCTGGCCTTCAGGTTCTGTGTGTGTTTCTGCTGGTTCATGTTTGAGCTGGTCTTCAGGTTCTGTGTGTGTTTCTGCTGGTTCATGTTTGAGCTGGTCTTCAGGTTCTGTGTGTGTTTCTGCTGGTTCATGTTTGAGCTGGCCTTCAGGTTCTGTGTGTGTTTCTGCTGGTTCATGTTTGAGCTGGCCTTCAGGTTCTGTGTGTGTTTCTGCTGGTTCATGTTTGAGCTGGTCTTCAGGTTCTGTGTGTGTTTCTACTGGTTCATGTTTGAGCTGGTCTTCAGGTTCTGTGTGTGTTTCTGCTGGTTCATGTTTGAGCTGGTCTTCAGGTTCTGTGTGTGTTTCTGCTGGTTCATGTTTGAGCTGGTCTTCAGGTTCTGTGTGTGTTTCTGCTGGTTCATGTTTGAGCTGGTCTTCAGGTTCTGTGTGTGTTTCTGCTGGTTCATGTTTGAGCTGGTCTTCAGGTTCTGTGTGTGTTTCTGCTGGTTCATGTTTGAGCTGGTCTTCAGGTTCTGTGTGTGTTTCTGCTGGTTCATGTTTGAGCTGGTCTTCAGGTTCTGTGTGTGTTTCTGCTGGTTCTGGTTTGAGCTGGCCTTCAGGTTCTGTGTGTGTTTCTGCTGGTTCATGTTTGAGCTGGCCTTCAGGTTCTGTGTGTGTTTCTACTGGTTCATGTTTGAGCTGGTCTTCAGGTTCTGTGTGTGTTTCTGCTGGTTCATGTTTGAGCTGGCCTTCAGGTTCTGTGTGTGTTTCTGCTGGTTCATGTTTGAGCTGGTCTTCAGGTTCTGTGTGTGTTTCTACTGGTTCATGTTTGAGCTGGCCTTCAGGTTCTGTGTGTGTTTCTACTGGTTCATGTTTGAGCTGGCCTTCAGGTTCTGTGTGTGTTTCTACTGGTTCATGTTTGAGCTGGCCTTCAGGTTCTGTGTGTGTTTCTGCTGGTTCATGTTTGAGCTGGCCTTCAGGTTCTGTGTGTGTTTCTACTGGTTCATGTTTGAGCTGGCCTTCAGGTTCTGTGTGTGTTTCTGCTGGTTCATGTTTGAGCTGGTCTTCAGGTTCTGTGTGTGTTTCTGCTGGTTCATGTTTGAGCTGGCCTTCAGGTTCTGTGTGTGTTTCTACTGGTTCATGTTTGAGCTGGCCTTCAGGTTCTGTGTGTGTTTCTGCTGGTTCATGTTTGAGCTGGCCTTCAGGTTCTGTGTGTGTTTCTGCTGGTTCATGTTTGAGCTGGCCTTCAGGTTCTGTGTGTGTTTCTACTGGTTCATGTTTGAGCTGGTCTTCAGGTTCTGTGTGTGTTTCTGCTGGTTCATGTTTGAGCTGGTCTTCAGGTTCTGTGTGTGTTTCTGCTGGTTCATGTTTGAGCTGGCCTTCAGGTTCTGTGTGTGTTTCTGCTGGTTCATGTTTGAGCTGGTCTTCAGGTTCTGTGTGTGTTTCTGCTGGTTCATGTTTGAGCTGGTCTTCAGGTTCTGTGTGTGTTTCTGCTGGTTCATGTTTTGGTAAACAATCAATTGGAAGATTTTTTATATAGTCTGCGTTCAGGATTATTGGAGGAGATTATTATGTGAGAGATATGAACATCTCTGCTGCCTCATATCTCACGGTTTTGCTTTTATACGACATTAATGTTTCAGCCTCATTTGAACAGCTTAGTTAAAAGAGATGTAAATATTTGATCTAAATATACACAGACTTTGATATGTAGAGATGCGAGGTTATTAATGATAAATATGTCAGTCAGGCCATTTTAGGACGATTATCACTCAGAACGGCTAGTGTTTGTTCTGACGCAGGCCTGTGAGGGTAATCAGCATTAATAACCATTTAAAAAATAATATAAATATATTCACATTTCTACACACACACACAAACACACACACAGACACACACACAGACACACAGACACACACACACACACACACACACACACACACACACACACAGCTATATAGCTCTATCCCTGGTCTCACTCTAGCACTGGTCTCGCTCTAGGACTGGTCTTCGACTGGTCTAGCACTTGTCTAGCACTGGTCTCACTCCAGCACTGGTCTCGCTCTAGGACTGGTCTTCGACTGGTCTAGCACTGGTCTAGCACTGGTCTCACTCCAGCACTGGTCTTCGACTGGTCTAGCACTGGTCTCACTCCAGCACTGGTCTTCGACTGGTCTAGCACTGGTCTCACTCCAGCACTGGTCTTCGACTGGTCCAGCACTGGTCTAGGATTGGTCTAGGACTGGTCTAGCACTGGTCTCGCTCCAGCACTGGTCTAGCACTGGTCTCGCTCCAGCACTGGTCTCGCTCCAGCACTGGTCTAGGATTGGTCTAGGACTGGTCTAGCACTGGTCTAGCACTGGGTCTATCTCTGGTCTCGCTCCAGCACTGGTCTAGCACTGGGTCTATCTCTGGTCTCGCTCTAGCACTGGGTCTAGCACTGGGTCTATCTCTCTGGTCTCGCTCCAGCACTGGTCTAGCACTGGGTCTATCTCTGGTCTCGCTCTAGCACTGGTCTAGCACTGGGTCTATCTCTGGTCTCGCTCTAGCACTGGTCCAGCACTGGTCTAGGATTGGTCTAGCACTGGTCTAGCACTGGGTCTATCTCTGGTCTCGCTCCAGCACTGGTCTAGCACTGGGTCTATCTCTGGTCTCGCTCTAGCACTGGTCTAGCACTGGGTCTATCTCTGGTCTCGCTCTAGCACTGGTCCAGCACTGGTCTAGGATTGGTCTAGGACTGGTCTAGCACTGGTCTAGCACTGGGTCTATCTCTGGTCTCGCTCCAGCACTGGTCTAGCACTGGGTCTAGCACTGGGTCTATCTCTCTGGTCTCGCTCCAGCACTGGTCTAGCACTGGGTCTATCTCTGGTCTCGCTCTAGCACTGGTCTAGCACTGGGTCTATCTCTGGTCTCGCTCTAGCACTGGTCTAGCACTGGGTCTAGCACTGGGTCTATCTCTGGTCTCACTCCAGCACTGGTCTAGCACTGGGTCTATCTCTGGTCTCGCTCTAGCACTGGTCTAGCACTGGGTCTAGCACTGGGTCTAGCACTGGGTCTATCTCTGGTCTCGCTCCAGCACTGGTCTAGCACTGGGTCTATCTCTGGTCTCGCTCTAGCACTGGTATAGCACTGGTCTATCTCTGGTCTCGCTCTAGCACTGGTCTCACTCCAGCACTGGTCTTCGACTGGTCTAACACTTGTCTAGTACTGGTCTAGCACTGGTCTAGTTCCAGCACTGTTCTATGACTGGTCTAGGACTGGTCTATCACTGGTCTCACTCTAGCACTGGTCTAGCACTGGTTTCGCTCTAGCACTGGTCTAGCACTGGTTTCGCTCTAGCACTGGTCTCGCAGTGGTCTGGCTCCAGCACTGGTCTCGCACTGGTCTCTGATCTGTCACTCTCTCTGTATTGTTAACCAGTGATTGTGAGAACAAGAGGCTCTGACACTCACAGCACTGGGCCTTTCTGATTCAATCTCAATGAAACTGATTGGAAAATGCTACAGTATTGTGCTGGAGGCTGAATATGTTCAAGGGTGGTATGTGAAAACACTATTGTGTGTGTGTGTGTGGGTGGGGGGGAGCTGAAAGAACATTGTACATGACTCTTCCTCCTCCTCCTCTTAATCCTATTCTCCTGCCGCCCATCTTCCCTGTTATTGTTCCTCTCTCTCTCTCTCTCTCTCTCTCTCTCTCTCTCTCTCTCTCTCTCTCTCTCTCTCTCTCCTCTTCCTCTTCTCTTTCTCTGGTCTCTGTTGCTCCGTTTTTTCAGGCATGTTTCTCTCTGGCATGTGGGAAGTCTCAGTGGTTGGAGGGGTGTGTGTGTGTGTGTGTGTGTGTGTGCTCATGCAGACGGGGGAGGGGGAACGACTGAAGTCATGTGACCATCAATGGCATCAGAGGACGTCAGGGAATACAGGTTCAGCTAAATATAGTCTCAACTAAAACCTGTTTCCACTCGCCAACAAATGAGCCGTGGTCAACATCCAGACCTGAGGAAAGCACTCTGACCATCACTCCGGATTACACATGGCTTTCTGAAGCATAGAAACTCAGGAAACACTTTACAATACGGTTCCATTTGTTAACTAAATTAGTTAACGTAAGCTAACAATGAAAAATATGGCAACACTGACCCTTGTTACTGTATTAATTACTATATATAATGCAATTATACATGCAACTAAACTTAAACCAAACCCTAACCCTACATGTTACCTTACAATATTGTCATTTAAAAGTCTTAGTCAGTGTTATTTTTTACATTTACTAATGCACTATTAAAATCAACCATTGTTTAATGGACTTGAGCTAACGTGAATTAACAACGAACAGTTGTATTTTTACTAATTAATGTTAAAGATTAATAAATACTGTAACAAATGCATTGCTCATTCTTACTTAATCAGGGATTCTGTGGCTCTTAAAGTCTTAATTATCACTAACACAAATTAAAAATGTCTTAAATCAGAGCAGAAAGTATTCAATTAAGTCATAAATTCATGGCGTTAAATGTTTATAAAAAATGTATATATTCCTCTGTATTTTTGTCCTGTTTTCCAATATAAACATCTTTAGATCAAGATACATGTACTTGAGAAGCAAACGTGAAAGTCTGATCAACATGAAGTGAGTTTATGTTTAAAACAAGAACAGATCTCTGTCAGTCTGTTCCTTTGATTTTAAAGCTGATTATTCTTGTTTTAATCATAAACTCACTTCATGTTGATCAGTTTCACAGAAAACAAGACTTCATATTTGATGTCGTTTTGTATCTCCAGTAAATGAATCTTGATTTGAGAATCTTTAGACATTTGCACTGAGGAGAAGAGCAGCACTTCTCTGCATTATGATCAGAAGCTTCAGGAAAAGTTATTTCTGTTGTCTAGTGGTTCAGAGCCGAGCGATTCAAGCTACTCTTTTTGTCAAATGAATAATAATAAAAAAATGGATATCAAACTCTGAAGTGCTGCTAATATAATGCACTGTGTTTCTCCCTAGACATTTACATTTAGAGAACATACTGACGTATTGTTCCCTTCAATTTATTCCTTATATTTTCTTTACTTGGTCTTGAAAAAGTCTTAAGATGACCTCCATAAACCCTGTTAATGTTAGTGAATGCATCATGGTAAAGTGTATGTAAAATCTCCTGTTTTTCTGAGATCATCTGGAGACTGAAGCCGATCCACACACAAGTCCTGATAAACAAAGGGCTTATTTTGGCATCATTGATGTTTGTGTTCGTCGCTCTTCATCGGTTTATCGATAGATCTGTTGGTTTTCTCAAGTGGAGGTTGTGGCGGAAAACCTTCCAGTCAAATTACACAATATTATTTGACCTCGTTATAAAATGGTGCGTGCA
This sequence comes from Squalius cephalus, assembly GCF_949319135.1. Taxonomy (NCBI): domain Eukaryota; kingdom Metazoa; phylum Chordata; class Actinopteri; order Cypriniformes; family Leuciscidae; genus Squalius; species Squalius cephalus. The sequence goes on from NC_137137.1 coordinate 33,669,665, forward strand.
AACATACAGATCTCATGATTTAGAGCGTTTCATCTAAATTCAGTCAATCGCTTTAGATGAACACACACCTGTATTAATGTGTGAAGCCGTAGCAGATGTTAAGTTCAGAAAACATCTGCCCTTGTGTAGAGGGATCAATGTCTTGTGTAATGTGGGCAGATATTTCAGGTTGTGCTGTTCTCGATCTGCATTGATCTGGTTAAGCTAACTATGATGCTTCTGAGAAGCACACAATGAGAGATGTTGAAACGCGGAGATGTGGACGAGCGCGTCAATAACCTGACGTCACGTTTCTTCCCTCACTCTTTCTCTGCTTGGAGATCTGCTGGTGTGATATTAATGAAGCCTTGTTTAATCTCAGTCAACTCATCCGCTGATCATAGAGTCACTCCATGACTTGAGCTGGACTGTGTATAATAATTGAGCTGGAAACATTACAAATGCTATATATTATATAATGTAGTGTACATTATATAATATATAGCATTTGTAATGTTTCCAGCTCAATTATTATACACAGTATACTCAGTGTTCAAAAGCTTGCGGATTTCTTCAAATGTTTTTGATCGAAGCCTCTTCTGCTCACCAAGGCTGCATTTATTTGCATGAAAAAAATAGCAAATACAGTAAAAATAGTGAAATATTTTTATATTTCTATGTGAATATATAGTAAAGTGTAATTTATTCCTGTGATCAAAGCTGAATTTCCAGCATCATTACTCCAGTCTTCAGTGTCACATGATCCTTCAGAAATCATTCTGATATGATGATTTGATGCTCAAGAAATGATGATTAAATGATATGATAATGATAAAGGATAATTGTGATTATGATCAATGCTGAAAACAGTTGTGCGGCTTCATGTTTTTGTGGATTCTTTGATAGAAAGTTCAAAAGAACAGCATTTATTATTATAAATGTCTTTACTGTCAGTTTTGATCAATTTAATGCATCCTTGCTGAATAAAAATATTTATTTATTAAAATAAAATAAATAAAGAAACCCTCACTGAATGGTAGTGAATAATGAGTGCATGTTTAACATCTCAACATCTCTAATAGTTTTAAAAGGTTTCAGGCCGGCGTATGTTCTAGCACACAGCCTCTCTCCAGCGCTCTGGCTGCGTTACATTAAGACTCGTGTAATTAACACATGCTAATTCCTGCCTGTTGTAATGGTTATGAGAGATTAGGCCAGCGGGGGGGCGAGACGTGTGTGTGTGTGTGTGTGTGTGTGTGAGTGTGGAGGATTAACATTGCACTATCCATCAAACCAAACACACACTGTTAGATACTGCGTATTATACTTCAATAAAACTAAACCCATAAACAACATCAGTAGCACTTTACTTGAAGACTTTATATATAATGCATTATAAAAGTACTTTTAATGCATTAATTATGCCTTGTAATGGATCTTATCATGATCTCATGAATAATCGTGTCTATTCGTAGTTACACCTTTAGAGAGTAAACGCATTAAAGCACAGCTTCAGATGGAACAAGGAATCTGCAAATATTATCATGTATTTTAGCTTTGGTTACAGTTTTTTAATGAAAAGATTATAATGCATTATAACATACATTATGAATACCTTTATAATGAATTATATAGTGTTACGGTAACACTTTACAATAAGGTTTAATTTGTTAACATTAGTTAATGTATTAACAATGAGCAATACATTTGTTACTGTATTTGCTAATTTGTAAAAATACAGTTGTTCATGTCAGTTCACATGCATTAACTAATGTAAACAAATACAACCTTTGATTTTAATAATGTATTAGTAACTGTTGAAATTAATATTAACTAAGATTAATAAATGCTGTAGAAGTATTGTATATTCTTAGTTCATGTTAACTAATGAACCTTATTATTGCAAAGTGTTACTTTAAATAAAACATTAACTGAAATAAAACCCCTTAAACGTATTTTATTTTAGCTAGTTGCCATAGCAACATTTCTCATTTTCATGTAGTTTATGATGTATAAAAATAAAATGTATATATAAAAAAAATGTAGATATATTTAAGAAAAAATAAAACCATAACCAATAAAAATGACAAAAACAACCAACAAAAAAATGACTTAAACTTTTAAAATGTTTTACAGAAAAACTATAATAATATCTCAATGATACTGAAATAACACTGGTTCTCTAAAATGTAGATCTGAATTGATTTTGGAAATCATCTGATTGACGAATGGCCAGATTTGACCTTAAACATCTGCAAAAATGTGCATGTATATTAAAAGCAGAGGATCCAGGGAAAGGAGGAGGAGCGGAAAAGTACAGGAAAGCCGAACCCCCGATGGAGAGAAGAGACAAAGAGAGAGAGAGAGCTCTGTGTTTCTCTCTCTCTCTCTCTCTCTCTCCCCATCCTCCGCTCTCTCCTGCCATCATCTGTTCTTTCCTCCCATCCTCCGCTGCTCACACACACACACACACACACACACACACACTCACTCACTCACTCACTCACTCACTCTCTCACACACACACACAAACACAATCACACACACACACAAACTCACTCACTCACTCACTCACTCACGCGCAAACACAATCACTCACAAACACACTCACACACACAAACGCACACTCAATAACGCACCCTCACCCTCTTACACACACACTCACTCGCACACGCACACTCACACACTCAGACACACACATTCACACATTCACTCACACTCAACTTTCAGATTTTTTGTAAGGGTTTTCTCATACTGTTAACACATTAAAACATGCAGTATGTGGATGATCAATTTAATGAATCTTTGCTGAATATAAATATTAATTTAAAAATCTTTCTGACCCTAAACATTTCACTGGTAGTGTGTTCTGCCATATTTACACAATAACATCATTTTGATCGAAACTATCAGTTACTGTAAGTTTGGACTTGAAATGCTCCTCATGATCGACACGTTTCTGCTTAAATGTGTGAAATTAGTTTTGTAGACAAAAACAACTTGTTTAAACTGCAGACGTGTGTGTGTGTGTGTGTGTGTGTGTGTGTGTGAGTGTGTGTGTGTGTGTGTGATTCAGATCACTGGTTAAACCTGACGTCTTCATTCAGCACACTCTCAATCACGGGGGAAAGAGTGTGTGTGTGTGTGAGATCTCACTTGACCTGTTGAGAACATGAAGCTCTTCAATGATGATGAGAAAGCTGAACTCTGATCAGAAACACATTAAATGTTGCTAGATCTGACCCGTGCTCGTATATTAATGTAATATAGATCCGTATGTCCAATGAAGCTGTTCTGATTTACATGTTTCCTGTCAGACCACAGAGCGAGTGTGATATAGTGACTGACGACATGTTAACCAGCAGTCCACCGTCACCAGATCTCTCCCTACTCGCTTTTTATTTCATTTTTTTATTTTTTAGTTTCTAATCTTGCAAAAAAGTCGCTAAATTGGCAACACTGTATTTCACCCCAAAATCAAAGGACAAATTTTAAGAAAAATATTGTAATCAAAGAAAATATTTTTTCTTACTGTAATTTTTTTTCTTAATTTTTTTTATTGTATATTTTATATATATATATATAAAATATACAATAAAAATTGAGAAAAAAAAATACAGTAAGAAAAAATATTTTCTTTGATCACAATATTTTTCTTAATTTTTCCTATATATATATATATATATATATAGATAGATAGATAGATAGATAGATAGATAGATAGATAGATAGATAGACAGACAGATAGATAGACATACATACACTATACCATTAAAAAATGTTGGGTCACAAATACAGTAAAACAGTGAAATATTATCCTAATGTAAAATATCTGTTTTCTATGTGAATATATAGTAAAGTGTAATTTATTCCTGTGATCAAAGCTGAATTTTCAGCATCATTACTCCAGTCTTCAGTGTCACATGATCCTTCAGATATCACTCTAATATGATGATTTGATGATCAAGAAACATTTATGATTATTATTATCAGTGTTCAAAACAGTTGTGCTGCTTCATATTTGTGTGGAAACTGTGATACATTTTATTTCAGGATTATTTGATAAACAAAGTTCAAAAGAACAGAATTATTTGAAATTGAAAGCTTTGATCACAGGAATAAATTACACTTTACTATATATTCACATGGAAAACATGATTTACATTGTAATAATATTTCACTAATTTTACTGTATATTTGATCACACAAATGTATTGAGCAGAAGAGACTTCTTTCAATTATTCTGTTATATCAATTTTAAATTATAAAAACATTTCACTGTTTTTCTGCATCAAATAAATGCAGCCCTGGTGAGCAGAAGAGAGTGTGTGTGTGTGTGTGTGTGTTTGAGAGTGAGTGTGTGCGTGTGTGTGTATTTGAGAGTGTGTGTGTGTGTGTGTGTGTGAGAGTGAGTGTGTGCGTGTGTGTGTGTTTGAGAGTGAGTGTGTGCGTGAGTGTGTGCGTGTGAGTGAGTGTGTTTGAGAGTGAGTGTGCGTGTGAGTGTGTGTGAGAGTATGTGAGTTTGTGTGTGTGTGTGTGTATGTGAGTGAGTGAGTGTGTCTGTGAATGAGTGAGTGTGTCTGTGAATGAGTGAGTGTGTGTGTGAATGAGTGAGTGTGTGTGACAGGCCGAATGAGCCGGGTGGAGGGGTGTGAAGTGATCAAGTGTGTGAAGGTGCCACACAACTCCAGGTTTATAGGCTGGCCATGCACTTGAAAGAGAGGGCGACAAATTGAACCAATCAAAGCAGGACGAGGTGTGAATAAAGGAAGCCCGTTTTCTCATTAAAGGAAGTCAGTCCTTTCACATACACTGGTCAATAATTTATGGTTTCTAATGCATCCTGCATAACACAACATCTGCCAGGAATCAGCAAATGGTTTGAGGGAAGAAGGAAGGGTCAGTGTCTCAGTTCTCCTCTCCATTTGACAAATACGCCACCAAGGTATGAAGTCGCAGTGCAGACGCAGTGACGTGTGTGTGTGTGTGTGTGTGTGTGTGCTCAGTAGTGATCCATCTGCTAAAAATATGGGGAATTTGCTTCTGCGTATGAAACTGGCAGCAGATGCATGAGTTTTAACAGTGTGTATCCTTTGAAAGTCTCATATAAGCCTTATCTGACAGGAAGCGTGTGTGTGTGTGTGTGTGTGTGTGTGTTACAGTAAAGCTCTCAGTATGTTAAAGTTCACCGCCGGTATCTCAATGCCAATGTCATTGAGATGCGAAAGCTTTCAGGAGTCTCCTGTTGTCCGCATATTCCCACCCAGTCTCTCTGAATGGGAACACTGGAAACCCACTGAGTCGGCTCAGTGTTATTCAGCCTTTTGATGAGATCCGGCATGGATCTTCCTGACATTTATCCATTGGTTTAAAAAGTTGAGTTTTTTTCGGTCAAGGCCGGAAGCAGAATGTCAAAACAAACAGACATTTTTAGCATTCAGATTAAAAATGTTTAATGCAAGAAGTCAAAGTCAGGTTAGAAGAATCAGGTCATGTGACCCGAGTTTAGAAGCAGTAAATTATGGCTTGAGATGACGAGGAAAAGCGTTGTATTCAGTGCTGTTATATAGTGCTATTTTTACTGTGTTTAAAACATACAATATACTTCGATTCATTGTTCATATATGTAAATATGCTGTACTTTAACAGTTCCCATGTTGTTATGGCACAATTCTTTATTTATATATATATATATATCTTATTTATATCTATAGTAATAACAGTAAATTATGCATAATTATATGCAAATAACCCTAAAACACCCTAATCTTATCCCTAACCCTATTGTAAATACATGTTAATTAATATTACTCAGTACTTAAATTTGTTATTACACGGTAACAAGGACACCTTAAAATAAAGTGTAACCCATTTTTTAACTGAAACTTAATTTTAATTAAAAAATTCATAGATTTATGGAAAGTGAACTGATTGACAGAAATGAATTGTGCCATTTTAAACCATAGAAACCTCAATGTGTTGCTTAATTTCACACCATTTATGTGATCAAAACTACAGAAAAAATAGTGAAATATTTTTACAATGTAAAATAACTGTTTTCTATGTAAATATATATTAAAGTGTAATTTATTTCTGTGATCAAAGCTGAATTTTCAGCATCATTACTCCAGTCTTCAGTGTCACATGATCCTTCAGAAATCACTCTAATATGAGGATTTGATGCTCAAGAAACATTTATGATTATTATCAATGTTAAAAACAATTAATATTTTTTGTGGAAACAGTGATGCAATTTATTATTCATGATACTATGATGAACAGAAAGATCAAAAGAAATGTATTTGCAGTCACTTTTGATCATTTAAACGCATCCTCGTTTCTTCTGAACACTAGTGTACATTAGAAACACTCGATATCCACAGTCATACGAGCGATTGTTTTTCTCATCACCCCTTTTTTGAAGCACATAATGAAACAAAATATAGAAAATAATGATTTTTTCCCCCAGCCAGCCAGTCATCTGTCACATATTCCCTTCATTTGCGAACCATTTCCAATGTTAGTAAGCAAACCCTCTCGCTTGAAGTCAGAATATGAACTTTAAACCCCGAGAGAGAGTGTAAATGAAGACTGAAACACACACTTCACACCGGTATAACCCCGGACTGTCTCTGCACTCTTGACCTCTTCTTCTCTCGGCTCCTGCTTTGAAAGCGCAGTGAAAAGACAGCATTTGCACTGTAATCTTTCTGTCCTGAAGCGAGAGCGATGTCAGATGGCATGAATGGCCTGTGCTTGACTCCGCTGTGACGACGGGCCGCTGGAACTCCCTCTCGCATCCAGAGAAAAGACACGGGGCCGTGACCCTGCTTTTATGACATGAACTCTGTGTTAATGGTCCGTTGACCCCGCCGGCTCTTTCCTCTTCTCTTCGCTCTCTTTCACCGGGAAATATCCCTGTTTGTGTTTATCGCCTTGACTTTCTGTAGTGCTTTATCCTGACTTTACACTTTCAGAACGTGAAGATCTTTCAGCACACGCACAGCGAGAGGGCATAGTGCTGCTCAAAACACTTTAGTTTTAATTGATTTATCAAAGCATGACTTAAATGCATGCTTTTAAGTGCTATATTAGTTCTGTAAAGCCTTAGATGTGAAGTAAGAGTCAGAAAAATCTATTTTTTTCTTTTAATTGAACAGTTTATTGAACATTTAGATGAAAAAAATACATCTAAAAAAAAGTGCATGGTTTATATAGAATGATATATTGAGAATATGAAGCTCATACTCGAGGAAAAATACACAAAATATGCAATTTTCTGCAGAAGCTGATATTGAACAGTTTATTGAACCTTTAGATGAAAAAAATACATCTAAACAAAGTTTATGGCTTATATAGTAAGATATATTAAGAATATGAAGCTCATACTCGAGGAAAAATACTAAATATTCAATTTTCTGCGGAAGCTGATATTGAACGGTTTATTGAACCTTTAGATAAAATGTAAAAAAAAGCAAAAAAACATCTAAAAAAAAGTTTATGGCTTATAAAGTATGATATATTGAGAATATGAAGCTCATACTCAAGGAAAAAACCTCAGTTTTAGAGCAAAAATATGCAATTTTCTGCAGACGCTGATGTTATATGACCTTGTAAGGTAAATCAGTGAGATCTTTATAAGAGTATAGCAGATACTTACATAAAATGCTTATAAATATCAGTCGTCACTCTATATCTGCCAATAATGTCTTGGTAAGCTGATATTCAAACGCTTAGTTTTATGATCAAATCTCTGTTTTTAAGCATATAATGCAATGCAATACAATGATGATTGACAGATGAACAAATAAACTTCCTCAAAAGCCTAATGATCATATTTGATACATTTGAATCATGTAAACTCGCTTCAGTCCAGTAAGTGTTTGTCTTGAAATATTACTAACAAGATCAGGTCTTTCAGCAAAGTGTTGATCATGCAGAAATTGAGCATTACATATGATACAGGACAGGCTTCATAAGGTGATTTACTAATGCAGATATTTTTGATCGAATCAATTCAAATTATTAAAGGAGAACTCCGGTCAATTTTAACATTGAGCTCATTTTTTTGTAAATTTGGAGTGCTGTCAGTACAGAGAACAACGACAAAAATTGGTGTTGCCTACACCGAGTGATCCTCTTTTTAAAATTTGCACCCTGTTGACTTCAATGGGGCAAGTACTAAACCTGCTTTTAGCCTCTTAACATCCTTGATGTGTCATTACAAGTGCACAGGTCATGTGAGTGATTCCTTCAGAGTGAACACGGTGAATCTGACTGCAGTAGATGTGAAAGATATGGATAAAAATGATGTTAATTCAGTCAGCGCACATACCTGTGTTTACATCCTGTTTTCGGTCGAAGTCCACAGTAGTCGATTGTCGAGTTCACGCGCATAGGTTTAGTACGTACGATCATGCGCCCGAACTCGACAATCGACTACTGTGGACTTCGACCGAAAACAGGATGTAAATACAGGTATGTGCGCTGGCTGAATTAACATCACTTTTATTAATACCTTTCACATCTAGATTCACCGTGTTCACTCTGAAGGAATCACTCACATGACCTGTGCACTTGTAATGACACATCAAGGATGTTAAGAGGCTAAAAGCAGGTTTAAAACTTGCCCCATTGAAGTCAACAGGGTGCAAATTTTAAAAAGAGGATAACACGGTGTAGGCAACACCGATTTTTGTCGTTGTTCTCTGTACTGACAGCACTCCAAATTTACAAAAAAATGAGCTCAATGTTAAAATTGACCGGAGTTCTCCTTTAATGACTGCATTTTGTCACTGATTCTTCATTTAACAAGCTGGAATTAAGACAGCTGTTCATCACTGTGTTTTCTGCCTCACGGTTTGACTTCCAAACAAGCTTATCAGAGTGTTAATTGGAAAGAGTGATTAGTTGAGGGATCTGCATGTGAAAGGCTCTTTCTCTCCTGATTGTAGTGTAGACGGGGGTCTGGATCAGTGTTCGCTGAGCTCATGTGTTTCCGCTGCTCTTGGTTTGAACCCTTTCTTCGCTAAGTCATCCGCGGTGAGCTAGCACATTCCTCGCATATTCACCGTTACCATGGCAACAACCCATCTGCTCACAGGCCGGGGGAGGGTGTGTGTGTGTGTTTGGATTGGGCTGCGTCCGAAATCACACACTTCCCTACTATATAGTAGGCGAAACACAGTGTGTGACAAAAGAAGTATGTCTGAGTTCACAGTGCTCATAAAACATTAGGTGAAAAGCACCCGGATGATCTAATACTTCTGATGAGATGAAGTGTGTATGTGATGGACACTTTACTATCCCATGAGGCCACAGGAGAGGATTGATGAATAACAGTGAAGTGACGCTGGTAGATCACATGATAATGACAACATGGCGGATCAAGTACGTCCAGATTACATTCATACTATATAGTGCTTTTTTAGCGGTCGTGGAGTAATTATTTATTCAACATAAGTGTCTACTCAAGAGAGTGAGCGATTTCGCTTGTAGAAATTTAAGCTGTAGAAATTTAAATCTTAAATATCAACATTATAATATTAAGTAAAACCTACTCAACTTTCTGATACTGGTGTTCCCATCATGCACTGGGGCATGCATAATTAATAAGGTTGCATTTTTCACTGTTTTATCATTGCTTCTGTTGTTTCATTGCTTCAAACTTGCTGTTCATTGACATCTGGAGTTCATTTTCTACTAAAAAAAAACACACATTCGTATTCCCTACCGTTCAAAAGTACGATTTTTTTTTTCTTTTAAAGGGATTAATACTTTTATTCAGTAAGGATTCATTAAATTGGCTACAAATCAAGATCAATAATATTGTTGAATATTAAGAATCACAGTATCCACAAAAATATGAAGCAGCAGCACAACTGTTTTTAACTGATAACAATCAGAAATGTTTCTTGATCATCAGCTCATCATATTAGAGAGATTTCTGAAGGATCATGTGACACTGAAGACTTTAGTTTGTGATGAGATGCCACTGCTCTAATATAATTGCTTCTTGTGGGATTAATAAAGTGGTTAACTTTAACCTTACTTTATGTGCATTGTTACGGCCACAGCCATAACACAGAAGAGGGACATTAAAGGAGAACTCCGGTCAATTTTAACATTGAGCTCATTTTTTTGTACATTTGGAGTGCTGTCAATACAGAGAAAAACGACAAAAATCGGTGTTGCCTACACCGAGTTATTCTATTTTTAAAATTTGCACCCTGTTGACTTCAATGGGGCAAGTACTAAACCTGCTTTTAGCCTCTTAACATCCTTGATGTGTCATTACAAGTGCACAGCCATGTGAGTGATTCCTTCTGAGTGAACACGAGTGAGTCTGACTGCAGTAGATGTGAAAGAAATGTATAAAAATGATGTTATTTAAGCCAGCGCAAATACCTTTGTTTACATCCTGTTTTTCGGTTGAAGTCCAAAGTAGTCGATTGCAGAGTTCACACGCATAGGTTTAATACCTATGATCACGCGCGTGAACTCGGCAATCGACTACTTTGGACTTCAACCGAAAAACAGGATGTAAACAAAGGTATTTGCGCTGGCTTAAATAACATCATTTTTATACATTTCTTTCACATCTACTGCAGTCAGACTCACTCGTGTTCACTCAGAAGGAATCACTCACATTTTCTGTGCACTTGTAATGACACATCAAGGATGTTAAGAGGCTAAAAGCAGGTTTAGTACTTGCCCCATTGAAGTCAACAGGGTGCAAATTTTAAAAATAGAATAACTCGGTGTAGGCAACACCGATTTTTGTCGTTGTTCTCTGTATTGACAGCACTCCAAATGTACAAAAAAATGAGCTCAATGTTAAAACTGACCGGAGTTCTCCTTTAACAAAGCTCATTTCAATAGGGGTATTTATTATCAAATAAAACAAGAACACTTCCGCCCCCTAGAGGACAGACAAATCATTACACAAAAAACATCAATCAAAAGTACATGCACATGTAACATGTATATGATGGTCCTAATCTGTGTGTGTGTGTGTGTGTGTCTTTCCCTCAGATGACCAGGCTGAGCAGTGCTCTTGTCTAATCTGTTTGTCAAGTCAAGTCACCTTCATTTATACAGCGCTTTTAACAATAGAGATTGTTTCACAGCAGCTTTACAGAGATAATAGGAAATTAAAGTAACAGAGATTGTTTTGGCTTTACAGCAGATCTAGAATAAAGTTATTGTCCAGCTGAAGTTAGTTTTGATTGATTCACTTCCATTGCAAAGATCATTAGTTATTGACTGAGGGGAGAGACTAGTGACACTTCAGGACTGTTGTCGTCGTGTTCAGGCACAGGTCCTTCTTTAGATCTGGTGTGTGTGTGTGTGTGTGTGTGTGTGTGTGTGTGTGTGTGTGTGTGTGTGTGTGTGTGTGTGTGTCTGTGTCTAGGCGCAGGTCCTTCATCAGATCTGGATACGGCCTGGATCCGGCGGACTCTGGTAACCCTCGGATAAACAGACAGACTAATATTAGCATAGACGCCATTCTTCTTATGATGTAACGAGTACATCAGGATTTATGGGAAGTGTTCCCGGTTCCGGATGACCTAATCTATGCAGCCTAACATTGAATTATAGAAGTCTATAATGTGTTATGTGTATGCTAGGTCAAAGAGATGTGTTTTTAGTCTAGCTTTGAACTGACAGAGTGTGTCTGCTTCCCGGACAATGTTAGGAAGACTGTTCCAGAGTTTTGGTGCTAAATAGGAGAAGGATCTACCGCCAGCAGTCGATTTTGATATTCTAGGTATTATCAACTGGACGGAATTTTGAGATCGCAATAGAAGTGAAGGACTATAATGCGTTAATAGCTCGCTCAAGTACTGCGGAGCTAAACCATTTAGTGCTTTGTACGTGATCAGCAATATTTTAAAATTGATCCAATGTTTAATAGGGAGCCAGTGCAGTTTTGACAGAACCGGGCTAATATGGTCATACTTCCTGGTTCTGGTAAGAACTCGAGCTGCTGCGTTTTGAACCAGCTGTAGTTTGTTTATTAAGCGTGCAGGGCAACCACCCAGTAGAGCATTACAATAATCTAGCCTTGAGGTCATGAACGCATGAACTAATTGTTCCGCATTTGTCATTGAGAGCATATGGCGTAATTTAGAAATATTTTTAAGATGGAAGAATGCGGTTTTACAGAGACTAGACACGTGACTTTCAAATGAAAGATCTAGCAGCTTTTAAGGCCTCTCTGTATGCAATTGTGCTATCTTTCCATGAAATGCGAAATACCTCTAGTTTTGTTTTCTTCCAGTTGCGCTGCATTTTTCTGGCTGCTCTCTTAAGGGCCCGAGTGTGCTCGTTGTACCACGGCGTTGGATTATTTTCTTTAATCTTCTTTAAGCGCAACGGAGCAACTGTGTCTAAAGTGCTGGAAAAGAGAGAGTTAAAAGTTTGTTGCAATATCGAGTTCTTCTAAACTATCCGGGATGCTGTGATGATGAAACTGATCAGGAAGATTATTAATAAAGCAATCTTTAGTGGCAGAAGTGATAGGTCTAACATATTTAGGCTTTGCAGCCTTGGCTAAATGAAGTTTACACGAGACTAGGTAATGATCTGAGATGTCATCGCTCTGCTGCAGAATTTCAACGGCATCAACATCTATTCCATGTGATAATATTAGATCTAGAGTATGATTACGACGATGAGTAGGTCCTGACACGTGTTGTCTAACTCCAATAGAGTTCAGAATGTCTTTAAATGCCAATCCCAATGCATCTTTTTATTGATCCACATGTATTAATCACCAACAATTAGGACTTTATCTGCAGCCAATACTAACTCTGATAGAAAGTCAGCAAATTCTTTGATAGTCTGTATGGTGCCCTGGTGGCCTGTATACAGTCGCCAGCACAAATCTCAAACGTGATTTATCATTTACACTAGATAGTGTTACATTAAGCACCAACACTTCAAAATAATTATATTTGAAACAAGACTTCTCAGTGATTCTGAAGATATTACTATAGATTACAGCAACACCTCCCCCTTTGCCTTTCAGACGAGGCTCATGTTTATAACAGTAATCTTGGGGGGTGGACTCATTTAAAGTAATGTAATCATCTGTGTGTGTTTCCCTCAGATGACCAGGCTGAGCAGCGTTCTTGTCTAATCTGTCTATGTGTGTGTGTGTGTGTGTTTCCCTCAGATGACCAGGCTGAGCAGCGCTCTTGTCTGATCTGCGGCGATCGGGCCACAGGACTTCACTATGGCATCATCTCCTGCGAGGGCTGCAAGGGCTTCTTCAAGCGCAGCATCTGCAACAAGCGTGTGTATCGCTGCAGTCGCGACAAGAACTGCGAGATGTCCCGCAAACAGCGCAACCGCTGCCAGTACTGCCGGCTGCTCAAGTGCCTGCAGATGGGGATGAACCGCAAAGGTCAGAGGTCAACAGTCACACACACAGATCACACTAGATTAACCTGGCTAAAACATTTCACTGAACCTATGCTGCGTCTCAGTTCGCCTACTTATACTACGCCCTAAAAGTATTAACTCTTTTTGTGAAGAAAAAGTAGATCCTTCTGAGTGTGTAGCAGAAGAGAAATCAAGCTTCGGGACAAACTGTCACGTCATACACTTTAACGGTTGCTCTCTGTCACAGTAAACTGGCCTGTCAATCATCTTGTCACAGTTAAAATCCTCCACGTTTAATGTCATCCTTCTGTATCGGAGAGAAATGCAGAAGCACGATGATCTGCAGTCGCGGGTCTTTCATGCGGAGACTCTTATTAATACATGATGCATTTAAAATTTAATGGTCAAACGGATCTTTATTAAAGTCCACATTGATATTGTTGCAGATGAAATCTATCACGGATAACATTAAATAAATATTTTTCTATCAGGTTAAACTTTGATTAGTCACTCAAACCTCTTACCGTCGGTCGTGCACATCCGCCATGTTTTGTAGTTTTTTAACACTTTTTACTGGTGTTTGTAGTTCCTCCTCCAAAACGCAGTGGGTTGTGGGTAATATTAGCCGTTTTAGTGAGCACGGATCCACACTTCGAAAATCCACTGGAAATAGTAGACCATCCAGGGACTTCTGACACACTCTTTTTAACATAATATGCTTTGGGACACACTTACTCTAATCTCACACACTGTTTAGGATGGATATATGGACATTGAGACACAGAGCTAACTTCAGATTCTTCTGCTGGTTTGGTTTCCAGCTGGTCGATCAGGTGACCTATACAGCTTGGACTAGTATGAACTGGTCCAGAAGGGAAAATGCATTAAACCAATCAGCACTGCCCTCTAGTGACCATGTCTTACTGTCATATTATGTTTGGGCTAGGAAACAACTTCAGGTGACTGTGGTTATATTGGTTGTAAATGGGTTTATCAAAGCTCTTATGCGTTTGTTTCCCATTTGTACAGCATGCAAGCTACTGTTTATACACTATAGCTGAGACACGTACAGAATATTAGTTCGGTTACACTTTATTTTAAGGTGTCATTGTTACAGTGTAATTATATATTTAAGTACTGAGTAATATTAAGCAACTACATGTACTTACTATAGGATTAGGGTTTGGTTGAGGGTTAGTTGCATGTAATTATGCATAATTTACTGTTATTACTATGGTAAGAACATGTAACAAGGACACTGTAAAATAGTGTAACCGTTATTTTCTACAAATGGTCAATGCAAAATCTTCCTAAAGAAAGAGAAATGTAAGAGATACACTTTAGCATACTTTTAAAAAGAGTGCTTATGGAAATAATATACTTAAATGCAAACTGAATGCAGTGATTTTAGACACTTAATTACACTTCAACTGAAATTAAATGAAAAAGTATTATAGTTTAAATTAAATGCGATTAGCTGGATTTTAGTGCTGCTTTTTTAACCACTTAAATAGAACCTAAATACATCTTTATATGAAATTTCATAATTACTCCGGTTGTCTTTGAAATATGGTTCAAGTGAACTGACAAGCGTTTATTGGTAAACTAAAATATATTCTGCTAAATATAAAATATACTCTATAAATTTGAAACTTGCATATCATGTATTTAAATATATTTGTAATTACACACTTGTAATTGTTAGTTGCAATTTAATACATTTAGAATATATTGACTAGTTTAAATGTAATATTTAATAACACACTACAGTTGAAATGATAGTTTCTTAGCAAGTACTTCACATGTGCTTTAGTTTGTTAGTCAACACATCAAAATAAGTGTGTTTCTTTAAAGTTTATGAAAACATTATGATTTAAAATGTACTTTATAGTAAAACTTTAATTTGACATTATTACAAAGTGCATGCGGTTACACTTTAAGGTGTCATTGTTACAGTGTAATTATATATTTAAGTACTGAGTAATAATAATTAACTACATGTACTTACTATAGGGTTAGGTTCAGGGTTAGTTGCATGTAATGTAATGCATAAATAACTGTTATTACTAGGTATTTTTTAAAGCGTACTTAAGTGTGTTTAGAAACATAGTCATGAAAGTGAACTCTTTAAGTGCACTTAAGTTGCCTTTTATTTCAGCAATATTATATTATCTGCAAGTAGTAAAAAAAAAAAAAAATACTAGTAAGGTTTGAAGAACACTACAAGTGCACATTCAATACAATTTAGCACACTTTTCTTTCACCGGGGAAACAAGTTTGTCCATCAAACTTTAATCTAAGTGGATGAGATCAAATTAAACCTCATCAAATTAAACTCTATTTATATAGTACATATTACAAAGTCGACTAATGAACCTAATGATTAATGATGTGTGAATTATTATTTAAATATTAATCTTTTAAATCAGTTGTAAATTTATAAAAGCAATAAGCCACCTGAGGCTGTGCGTTTCAGTGATTTTACCACAGTTAAAGGCAGGCGATGTTTTTCATTAACACTTTGTTATACTGGTTGAAACTCTCTTCACATCCTGATAGCAATCAAGTAGATTAGATTAATTTAGATTGGTGTTTCATATGGTAAACTAACATGGGGGAAAATGCCACATTATTCTGAAAACTGGCAGCAAGCGTTCAGAAGTGTGCCGGACCTCGACACTGGCTCTACTCATGCAGAGTAATGTAGTTCTGTAGTCCTAATATAATGTGTCTACAGCAAGTCAAATACTTAATCAAAACATTCATGCATCTCCAGAAAGAAAGCATGTTCACTGTGTTACAAAATAGTATTATTTTTTATTATTACACGGCTCTGTGGAATACTTGATTCTGATTGGTCAACTGCGCCATCCAGCGGTATGGTAAGGGATAAAGTACATCCAGCCGGTTGTCATCACAGAATAAACCCCGACAGGGTGATGAGGACCCCGACACGAAGCGGTCTTGCATCAGCCTGAAGGGGTTTATTCTGAGATGACAACCGGCAGCTGATAGCCTGAAAATCCAGACCTAAATCTAAAAGATTAATGGTCTGGCGTCGACTAATGAAACTCAGCCAGCTCGAGGGGCGGCACCAAGCATGCATTTTAAAATCTCACTGCACGCAATTGGATAACACTACGACCAATCACAATAAACCCCATACGCTTAGCTTCCAGCGGAGCTAACTGGTAGATTAGACTCTTGCCGTATCCGGTTGGCGAAACAGCAAAAACGCCCTTCTTGCAAAGGAACGATTCGAGCGCCGTCTTCTGTTCCTGTTTTAGATAAAAAGCCAAGTCTAACTCGTTCATTGTAGAGGCCAAAGCCGTTTCAAACAACTGGTGTTCATCCATAGCCATCTTGCAATGTTTACTAATGACTTCGACGTCACAGCGCTGTCGTCATCTCGCCTCTGGCCCGCCTATATCAGATAACCCGATGTGATTGGTGCAGCTCAGATCGAGGGGCATATTTAATGAGCATCATTACTCGACGCCAGAGTAACTCGCTGAGAAAATTCAACTTGTGCTCTCGCGAGAACTCTGGATTTCCAGGGTAGTCAGCAGCTGCGTTTGTATGAAACGAGAGAGAGCGAGTCCACGATACTGGATGGCATTATTACATAACTGTACACAAAAAATTGATTTGACTGAGTTTTAATATTTTATTAGCTTACCAAATGCAAAACTTCCTTGAAGAAAAAATGTTCCTAGCAATGGAACGAGCCCGAATGAGCCTGTGTTTCTGTTCTCAGCGGCTGTTATGTAGGAATAACATTATTGCTATACGCTATTGACCAATCAGAGTCAAGTATTCCACTGAGCCATGTAATACTAACCGGCTGGATGTAAATTATTTCTTACTTACAGAATCCCATAAAAGTATTTGTGAAATATTAAAGCCATAGATGAGAACCACTAACCACATATTAAGTTATATCTATATTTATTTAGATCAATATCAGACTACTTTTCTTTTGTTTTCTTTTTTTTTTTTTGCTACCGTCTAACGCACAAACAAATAACAAACACACACCCGTGGATCTTTCTCAACTGTCATACGCTTTTATTTATCTTGCGTCGCACTTACTTACTGACACTTTCCGTTAACAGTAACGGATGCGACTGTTAATGCGTTATTCATAGTAAACCACGAGAGGTTTATTTAGTGGTTATTTAGGAATATTTTTCCTAGAATGGGGCGTTTGCGTGATCCACAACATTATAACAGTAGTATAACGCAACATGAGACTCAAACACAGAGTACAGTACATGCTATTGCTAGCCTCTCCGCACATGCCTACTCTACTTCTAAGGCTTATTGCTTTTCTATATTATGCGAGGAATGTTAGACATTGATCTTAGGAAACTCTTATAATAGGTTGCTCATAAGAGCAGCATCACCAATCCATCTTCAGCTTTACTTTGGGTTATTTAAAAAAAAAAATTCCAGCTCTTAACATCTAAATCGCCTACTTGAGGGACACACAAACCTCTTTAAATGTTGAAAAGAGGCGAAACATTTCATAGGCACAGAATTCTCCAAGGTAAAATTTACGTTCAGTTGATGATTTGGTTTTGTATTTTGCAGCGATCAGAGAAGATGGCATGCCGGGAGGAAGGAACAAAAGCATCGGGCCTGTGCAGGTACACACACAACCCCTCACACACTTCCCACACATACACACTTTTCCCTCGAAACTAAATCTGATGAGATGGCCTGGCCTGATCTCTCTGTTCTTTAGCAATCTTTAATACTTGAATTTCTCTTCATCAGAACTTTTTTAAAGTCACAAATTACTGCCATTCATCCCGAATTTCTGGCATTTATTAAAGCGCTTGTATATAAAGAGCTTGCAAGTCCATATAGCGCTCTTGTTTGCACCTGATCCCAGCGAACTGGAGAACACGTCTTATTGACTCGGCCTAATTGCCTCTGCAACACACAATAGCAGGTTGCTTCATCTTTGACAAAATAAAACACTGTTAAAGATGACTCGAACTTATCAATTGACTTAAAAATGGAATTTTTTATTGCACGGCCTTGACTTAAATGCTGTTTTGTCTCTTTCTGTCGTATTCGCATTAAGAGCTCATGGAATTGCGCTTTGTGTACAGTCAATAGATAACGTTTCTCTGTCCCTGTCCTGTGGTCTAAATGGACAACGAGATGAAATCGACAGATTCTCTTAAAGTCCCCCTATAGTCAATCATTTTATCCCTTAAGGCGAGACAAGGCAGGCAAAAACATAGTTTTTTTTTTTAATGGTCAATTTTGAGATTTTGGGATATTTGTCTTCAATAACATGTCTTCTTTCAGACTTGTGGTGAAAAAAAGTCTGAAATACACATTTAGGTCTTTATTTTACTACACTTTGTCTGTTTTGCGTCTGTAGATTTCTCATAAATTCAACAAAAGTTGGTGTTCTTAATCAACACGCTGCGATCGCTGTCTGCACCCTGTCATCACATATACCGTTGGAAAGCTCTCTCTCTCTCTCCTGTACAATGCTGTCGGATCCAAATATGGTCATTTCCTTTTTATCAGCAACCAATCGTGAAAGTAAAAGGGCTGAATGCGCAATCTCATTGGCTGATGATAAATCTTTAAAGCCTGTTTTCTCAAAATCACTTTTCTCTCCGAAATCTCCACTTCAGTTAGCCTGGGAAAACCCAGACAACTTCCGGCAAATTTAGATTTGCTCTGCAAGTAGTCTGGCAAAGAGCTCATTCAAGCCCATTTCCATGCCGTCGAAATCGCGGCACCAATCAGAAACGTTGAGGCGGGCTTTACACGATGACGATCGCTCTGATTGGTTTTAGGTCTATCCAATTGCGCCCAGAGGCATTTGAGCGACGTCCACTCCGTTGGTGAAGCGCACCAACTTTTAAAAGCATTATTATATTCAAATTGCAAACACATGAGGACAGTCTCCATGAAAGACCCACTGGCAGATGAACGTGCTACTACATTTCTCTCCGAAACGGTAGGAAATTAAATTCGATTTAATAGAGGATTTTAACTGTGACAAGATGATTGACAGGGCAGTTTACATGACAGGATGCACGCGACAGATCCGTCCGATAAAGATGATGAAGTAGTATGTCCCAAAGCTTGCCTACTTTTTTACTACACATTCAAAAGTAAATACCTTTTCTTCACAAAAAGAGTACATACTTTTATGGCGTAGTGTAACTTAGGCGAATTGGGACACAGCATACGGCTTTACACGATGACGATCGCTCTGATTGGTTTTAGGAGTTTTAGGTCTATCCAGTTGCGCCCAGAGGCATTTGAGCGACGTCCGTTGGTGACGCCCCTTTGGAAATGAGTTATTAATGAAGCTTTGCCAGACCATAACTCAGTTACTACTGAGAATGGTCTGGTTTTAACCAGGCTACACTTCAGTAGCACCTCTATACACCAAACGTTCCAGCCTTGTACCTAGTTATATTATGAAGACATTTACAGAGGGATTTGTAAATATGTTATTCCTAGCCTGATTTATATAACATTTTATTCTAAAAAACATGGTGAAAATCATTTTTTTAAGGCTGTTGACAGTAGATTCTGATTTACAGGATAACAAAAGTAGATATCCATAAATCCCTCTGTAATTTTTTTCCCATCTAATATATGAACACAATGAAAAAATAATTTTTAACCTGGCTTTATCCAATACTCAGATTTCATTTTTTAAAATACATGCAAATTAGCGCATATTTAATTAGATATTGCCTAATTTGCATATTTAAACATTAAATTACAGAAAACTTGTAATACATTTTTTTCTCATCTTAATGTAGGTAATCAATTGGGAAAGTTTCATGGTGATATCTGCTAGTTAAAATTTTCACCTAAATTCACCTGTCGTGTCTCGCCTTAAAACTCATGATTGATCACCAAAATTACATATTTAAACACACTTTTTTTTTTCATTGAAAAAAATTCTTCATGCCTTAAAAGTATGAATGTAACGCGACACTCTTGCCTCATTTAGTATGCACGGTTCTATGAATATGCAAATGAGCCCCGCCTCCACTCACTCACTCAGCTCAGAGATCCACTAGTTGACGATCACACGTTGATCTGATTGGTTACAAGGTAGTTTGTGACGTCAGAAACACCAGCGATTTCATTATATTTTGCAGAGATTTGAATTTTGATTAAAAAAAAATTGCGAATTCATGCAACCAACTTGATATGTAACAATAAATGATAAACCTTTAACCTTAATGAATGACTTCCTTTCAAATTTGAATAAAATGTGCAAATATGCTTGACCAACTTCAAAAGCATGAACAAGTAAAAAAAAAAAAAACAAGTCTTAATGAATGACACATCATATTTTGCACCGTTTAGAAATTTAGATCAACATTTTCTCTTTGTGCAGATTTCCGATGAGGAGATTGAACGGATCATGTCCGGACAGGAGTTTAAGGATGAAGCTAACATGCCGGAACACACTTGGGGAAACAACGGCGACAGTGACCACAGTTCTCCCGGCAACGGTGTCTCCGATGGGAATCAGCCCTCGCCCGTATCCACACTTTCATCCAAGTGAGTATTCCCTGCTCCGCTGAACAGTGTGGAATTCAGTGTAGGAATAATAACACAAAAACTCATTTCCTTAGATGACAACGTTCAGCTGCAATGCACACAAATTTAAAGACTGAATTCTCCTTTGTATTCGCCTCAAATGCATTCAAATAAACATGTTCTGCATGTACGAAGTATTCTAACGCTTATTCCTCTGCCTTTGCTTCCTCTCGCAGCCGCTCTGTGGAGCTGAACGGCTACACCGCTGCTTTCAGGGAACAGTACATTGGGAATGCGATGGCCCAGCACTATCAGTTCCTGCCTCACCTGTTCGGATACGCCGCGCAGCCGCGGAGTCTGTACCCGCAGAGCCATACGCTCATCAGCCAGCTGGTGGCAGCAGAGGAACTGGCCCCGCTAGCTACGCCAATGCTCATCGAGGACGGGTAAGCAACACCTCCGTCAGGCTGCGTCTGCATTCACACGGAAACGCATCTTTTTCTTTACGTTTTGGCATTCCGGCCACAGCAGCCGCGTTTCCATTACAGATTTGCGCAAAACTTTTGCGATATTTTCTAAATGTCGATAAAAAACTATTTAGAAATGATGGCGTTTCCATTATCCTATGTTATGCGACTAAACATCATTTTTTCCTCTCTTTTATGAGTTTAATGAAGAACTCTGTCTCGTCTTCTGTCCAAACACACCGTGCACACCGTCTTTAAAGAATGATCGACTTTTACGTACGTCAGTTGACTTGTAAATGCAACAAAAAATTATTTTCGAAGAAAAGTTTCCATTGTAGCCCTTTCGAGTTGCCTGAAAAACGTCCTCATGCGAGGTTCATTTTTTGCAATATATGGGAGTTTTTGTGAAATTGACATGTTTCCATTGGGCATATTTTCAATTCGTAATTTGAAGGGTAATGGAAACACGGCTACTGAGACAGCTTTTTTGTCCTGCGAAAACTGGTAAAAAAAGGTATTTGAAAACGGTTACGCGTGTTTAGTCATGTGACGCATATTGTATGGATATATCTGTGGTTATTCTGGTATGTGCCTGCCTAAATAACAGGGAACGTTCTCTGAACTTTGGCCAAGTTATGAACAAACGTTCCTCCAATAACATTAATAGAATGAATTATCATCATGCTAGCAACATGCTAATCAGCTAGCAACGTGTTAAATCTTGTTAGCTACTTTTTAAATCATGTTAGCAAAATGGTAAATCATGCTAGCAACTTGTTAAATAATGCTAACAACATGCTTGCAATGTATTAAATCATGCAAGTAACATGGTAAATGTTAACAGCATGTTAAATCATGCTAGAAATGCGTTAACCTTGTTAACAACATGTTAAATCATGCTAGAAATGCGTTAATCATGTTAACAATGTGTTAAATATTGCTAGCAACATGCTAATCATGCTAGCAATATGCCTGCAATGTGTTTAATAATGCAAGCAACGTGTTAAATCACTTAAGCAATGTGTTAAATCATGTTAGCGACATGTTAAATAATGTTAGCAAAATGCTAAATCCTGTTAGCAACATGTTAAATCCTGTTAGCAACATGTTAAATCATGTTAGCAAAATGTCAAATAATTCTAACAACATGCTAATCATGCTAGCAATATGCCTGCAGTGTGTTTAATAATGCAAGCAACGTGTTAAATCACTTTAGCAATGTGTTAAATCATGTAAGTGACATGGTAAATAAGGTTAGCAGTGTGTTAAATCATGTTAGCAACATGGCAAATAATGTTAGCAAAATGCTAAATCCTGTTAGCAACATGTTAAATCATGTTAGCAAAATGTCAAATAATGCTAACAACATGCTAATCAGCTAACAACAGGCTAGCAATGTGTTAAATCTTGTTAGCAACTTGTTAAATCAAGTTAGCAACATGATAAATGATGCTAGTTGAATGCAAAATCATGCTAACAACTTGTTAACAATGTGTTAAAACTAGCTAGCAATGTGTTTAAAGCATGTTAGCAACATTATAAATCATGCTAGCAACATTGATGTTTTGAACGATCAGAGAACATTCAGAAATAACATTTCATAATGGGAAAAGGTAGGAAAACGTTCCTAGAACTTGTTTGCTGGAAAAGAAAATTTACTTGCAATTGCTGTCCTGCGTCAAAACCTGAGGGCGATTTGTGTTTTAGACCAGACGTGGAGTGGCGATTGAGTGCGACCCGAACGCACCAGTAAGTGAAGGGATATTTTGTTGTTAAAATGATCATACCAGAAGAATAGAGTGAGAACTTATTATGTCTGGTCTCTCATATCATCTCAGTGATTTATTGTATTTTACACATGCGCAGTAAGACGATTTCAGTGTGGACAAGAACTTTTGGAGAAGCTAGTGTGGACGGAGAGTGCTTTGAAACAAAAACGCTAACTTCAAATGCATCCGAATTAACAGCCATGTGAACCATCACATGCCACAGCCATAAAATGTAGGAATCCAGATGCCTCACATAAAGCTCTTTCTCTGTCCGGCGAAGGTATCGGGTGACTCAGGTGGAGCTGTTCGCGCTGTTGTGTCGGCTGGCAGACGAGCTTCTCTTCAGACAGATCTCCTGGATCAAGAAGCTTCCCTTCTTCTGCGAGCTGTCCATCGAGGACTACACGCGTCTCCTGAGCGCCACCTGGCAGGAGCTGATCCTGCTGGCCTGTCTGACGGTCTACAGCGCTCAGGTGCTCGGAGACCTCGCCGGCGTCACCGACAAATACACCCCGACAGACGAAGAGCTGCAGAGGTGAGGAACACACATCTATGGCCCTATCTTACACCGGTGCGATGCAGCGCCAGGCACGACGCGAGTGTGTTTTTGCTAGTTCCAGCCCGACGCAGTTTTCATTTTCACGTCCTGCACCACGTTGTTTAAATAGCAAATGCATTAGCGCTCATTTGTGCGCCCATGGGCGGCTGGTCTGAGAATGAGGTGTGTGTTCAGGTGCATTGTTGGTGTGTTAAATTTAATTTGTTATTTCAAGAGCGTGTGAGTAATATGAGCATATAGGCGGGTCCACAACGCACGTACACTCTCCACTACACACACACACTCTGCTTATTACACACACAGGGCAAAGCACGCAAACATGCCAAATATTAAAAATAAAAGGATTACAATGCAAAAGATTATTGTTGTGTACATAAAGATATGGTGGAATCCGGCTTGTCACGTAGATGTTCTGTTTTAACCTCACACACACACAAACACACACACACACATACACACACAGCTTAAATTCTTCCATGTAAATAGCGAATCCGCAACTGGCTTTTAAAGGGAATGGGAGAAGAGACTCTGATTGGTTTATTTCACGTAAAGCCCAAAACACACCCATTACTCATTAAGAGAATAGGGACGATCCTTTTAGACCATGCGCTAGGGCTGGGCGATATATCGCATGACATTGTTAGGCACATCTCATCAGTAAAGCCGGTTCCTTGATTAGTAGTAAATCGCCATCACCTGCTTTCAGATGGAGCGGCATTTACAACACAGAGCCGTAGTTCACTGACAAGCTGAGCCATATCGCATTAATTATCGCAGGCGATACGTCCGCCGGGAGCACCAACCATTTGTCCCGTCGTTAAACTAGCAAAAGTGGATTCAGACACGCCCTAAGTGCACTTGCGCCGTGCGCTTTAGACCATGAGCTTAGATTGTTAAACTAGGGCTCCTCATGTCAGCCACCTCTTTTATTCCCAGCTCTCGGTTTGAATCATTAAAAAGAGCTGAACTAAAACACGGACCTGAGGAATATCTCCTCCCGCTCTTGTGTGCTTGTTTTAAATCACGGCAGCTAGACTGTTCTCCATGCTTCAGATACGCTCAGGCATGTGTGTGTGTGTGTGTGTGTGTGTGTGTGTGTGTGTGTGTGGGAGAGAACGGCAGAGTAAAACACAGCTTCATCTCGTGTCTGTCTGACTCTCCCTGTATTTCTCCTCAGAAATCTCACACAGGTTTTTATGACTTCCTAGTGTGTGTTTGTGAGAAACTATTTGAAAAGTGTTTTGCATTGCTTTATACAACATTGATATACTTTTTATCCCATTGTTTTTGTTTTTTTTCCCAATTTTTTTCCTCCATTACAGATTCATTATATCAGTTTGAGTGAAAAGTTTAATACAATTTTTATAATATTATTTGTTATATATAATATATATTTTAGTAGTAAAGAAGTTTAATTATGCATTTAAAATTAAAATGTATTTTTCTTATTTAAATGTTTGCATTAATTTCTCTTTCTTTCTTTCTTTCTCTCTCTCTCTCTCTCTCTCTCTATATATATATATATATGAAAATTAATTGAAAATTGTAATAAAATAAATTAAAATGAAAAACTTATTTTACACCATTTTAGTGTATAAGCATATGAGTGTGTGTGTGTGTATATATGTAAATAAATAAATAAATATGCATGCATGTATGTATGTATGTATGTATGAATGAATGAATGAATGTGTGTGTGTCTTTGTGAGTGAGTGAATGTGTGTGAGTATGTATGTGTGCATGTATGTGTATGCGTGTGTGTCAGTGCATGTGTGTGTGTGTGTGTGTGTTTGCGCGTGTATGTCTGTATGTGCGCGAGTGTGTGTATTTCTTAGTGTGTGTATGTCTGTGTGTGTGTGCAAGTGTGTGTGGGGTCGGTAAGATTTTTTTAATGTTTTAAAAAAAAGTCTCTTATGCTCACGTTCGATCAAAAATACAGTAAAAAAAAAATTACTATAACTTTTTTTCTATTTGAATATGTTTTACAATGTAATTTATTCCTGTGATCAAAGCTGAATTTTCAGCATCATTACTCCAGTCTTCAGAGTCACATGATCCTTCAGAAATCACTCTAATATGATGATTTGCTGCTCAACAAACATTTATGATTATTATCAATGTCAAAAACAGTTGAGCTGCTTCATTTTTTTTCTGCAAACCGTGATTGTTTTTCTGTACAGAATCTTTATAAACAGAAAGTTCAAAAGAACAGCATTTATTTGAAACAGAAATCTTTCGTAACATTATAAACATCTTTACATTTTGGTCTTGTTGCTTTTGGTCTGATTCCACCTCTAGAGCCGTGCTTCATATACCTGTAGCCTGAAGAATGAAATACTAGAGCTGACGTGGAGGAGGGGAGTGTGTGTGGTGTGTGTAAATTAGTCTGCGATCACCTGACCTCTGACCCGCCTCTTCTTGATCTCCTGGATAGATTTACTGTTGCATGCTGGGCAGAAATGCAGGGCATGAGGTCTGAGGTAGTGAAACGCTCGCCTGTAACGGGACAGGTACACGCTGAAGGTCACGACCCACCCTTAGGGAGAGAGCTCAAAGAGGCCGTAGTAAGTAAAGGAGAGCGGAAGACATACATAGAGACGATCAGATTCAGAACAGTAGAGGAGTCATTAGGGCCGAATGGTGCTGGGTAAGTCGTGGCATGGGTTCATGAAGTAATTTACCACCAAGATTCTTTATCACTAAAACATTATATACGGTCTCCCACTCAAACATATTCTTATTATCTCATTAGTGACATAAATTAAGCGCATAAAGTCTGGTTTAATGGCTAACGGGATGTGCACACATATGGAATCAGATGATAAGATAGATCAACATTTCTCAGAAACTGGCTTATTAAAAACTCTCATGTGTGGATGTCGGCTCTTGTGAGAAGAAGCTTGTTCACAGTCACAGAGAACGATAACTATAAAGATAAATATGCCGCTCTGTTTACTCTAAGCGCGTCTCTTTAAATGCTCGATTCTGATTGGCTGTCAATGTTTTTATCATTCATCAGCTGGGTAAAATCGTGATTTCAACTATATCATTTCTCTGTGCCGTTATCATTATATTTGTGGTGTGAACTCTGCTATTCTTTAATACTGAGAAATTTTTTTATAACTATATCTTTATCGTTATCTATATAGTTATTAGCACTGTGTATCCATTCAGATGTTCCAATTCGATTCGATTTCGATTCTCGATTCTGAATTCGATTCCCGATTCGACTCAAATGAATATAGATTTAATACAAATCCTATATTTATAAAAAAGAACAGTGAACATAAGTTTACAAGTGGTTAATTAATAAAAAAAAATGAAGAACTCTTAAGCTCTTTTTATTTTAGGCACACGTGGGTACATTAAAGCAGAACCCAACTCTATTTCAAATGCATACAATGAATAGACAGGATTTTGATGTAAGATGAAAAATTGATGCAGAAAATTGGACAAGTCAGAACAGATTCCTCAGGATCAGGTTATTTTATGATTAAGATAAAACAAACATCAAATCTCACAGCATTCGCTGTAACATTCACATACAAGCCTATGAACAGTGCAGGAAAACTAATTCTGGCTTTTGGGTTGATAGATAAATTAATATGGAAAAAATCGATTCGTGGCCTTTGAGAATCGATTTTGAATCGACCACATTTTAAAAAACGATTAATCGAAAAAAATTTTTTTTGCCCAGCCCTAATAGTTATCGTCCTTAATGTGAACGGGCCTTTACTCTCGTGCGCATATTCAGAAAAAAAATTCATTCAATCAGTTCATCGCTGGTTCAGATATTGTTCTGATCAATCAATGCTGTGGATAAAAAAGGACCTGTGAGGTCAGCTGTGAAATCTGTAGTGTATTGATGGATGGTGTGTGTGTAGTTTCAGTGAGGATGGGATGGAGGTGATGGAGAAACTGATATATCTGTTCCGCAAGTTCCACCAGTTGAAGGTCAGCAACGAGGAATACGCCTGCATGAAGGCCATCAACTTCCTCAACCAAGGTAAAACGCCACTGAGACGCTTTCATTCGTGTTTACCGTGTAATACAGCAGACTTTACAGGGCTCGATGTTAACGCTTGACTGAGACAAGTGGATTTTTTAAGGGGAAAGTGAAAGAGAATTTTACAGACAAGTAGCCTGATTAAAACTTCAATAACAAACTAATAAAACACAAGCTAGGGAATCACCTAAATTACATAGTGGCGATTGATAGTGGACAATAATGTGTGTAATGTCCTGACGCTGTTGAGGCTCACGCAGACAAATGCACACAAATGAAACTCAGTTAATATACTGAGATAAAAATTGGACATTTGTGGAATTTTTATAATTATAACATACAGTTAAGCAACATCACACGATCAAGGGCACTGTTTTCCTGAATACCATCATGATTGAAAACGTGACATTGATTTCATTCAACAGTTCAATAAACAAGAAGTTAATATTAAGTCACTTACATTTTAGATGTAATAGTGAGTGTTTTTGTAATATTTCAGCAGCGAAAATAGATCCAAACAAAGATCACAGCAGAACCACAGCGCATCTCACAGCATCTCACTCCATTACTGAATGATCCAGCGTTTTGAACAATCGGTTGAGCGAAAGATTCAATGACTCACTCATAAACTGCCTCGTTCTTCAATGAATCAGCCGTTTGAATCAATGACTCACTCATTAACTGCCTCGTTCTTCAATGAATCAGCCGTTTGAATCAATGACTCACTCATTAACTGCCTCGTTCTTCAATGAATCAGCCGTTTGAATCAATGACTCACTCATTAACTGCCTCGTTCTTCAATGAATCAGCCGTTTGAATCAATGACTCACTCATTAACTGCCTCGTTCTTCAATGAATCAGCTGTTTGAATCAATGACTCACTCATAAACTGCCTCGTTCTTCAATGAATCAGCCGTTTGAATGGATCGTTTGAATGAATAACTCATTAAGTATTAAAAGTAGCATTTTTTCCATAACATTCCTTATTTCTATATTTACTTCTTTTTTTTTTTTTAAACAATCTCATAGCATTATCTAATGCAGTTGTAACTTTTCAGTGTAAATTATTTATTGAATTGAATATTGAATTTATTGATCACATTTAAGAATTTGAAAAGAAAGATGAAGCATAACGAATAAATGACATTTACACCACAAACAATCACATGACACTTGAAACATGACAAGGCTTCATGTCGAGCCCTGCCTTATACACGTACTGTGTGCTCATGCTCTGCTGGGCTGTGCTGATTATTGATCCCTCCTCATGATATTACAGAAAAACTGACCACTCACACAGATATATAGAGAATCAACAACAATAGAGGCGTAATATCAAAATGCCATGACATCAAACGTTGTTTAATTTCCTGTACTGTGATATTTCTGCATGTTTGTCTAGATATCCGTGGTCTGACCAACGTGACCCAGCTGGAGCAGTTGAACAAACGTTACTGGTACGTTTGTCAGGATTACACCGAGTACAAGTACCCTCACCAGCCCAAACGCTTTCCCGAGATCATGATGTGTCTGCCAGAGATCCGCTGCATTGCAGGTAAGTCCAGAAGAGACGACAACCTATCGTTTAAGGTGTAAACTGCAGTTAAACTCAGCTGTTCTTCACTGGTATTTCAGGGAAGTTGGTCAACATCCCGTTGGAGCAGCTCCCCCTGCTGTTCAAGGCAGTATTGCACTCCTGTAAGTCAAGTCTGAGCAACTACAGGACAGGCCCCTCCCCCTGCGTGACGAAAGGCTCCGCCCCTGCCAACTAAGCCCCGCCCCTCCCTTGAAAACACCCTCCCCATCTTATTGCACGGGGGCGGGTGTTATATTTGGGGGTGGGGCTTCCGGTACGCTCCTCCTCCTCTCATGAATGTGATAAGAAACTATTTTATGCATTTTGTTTAGATTAGTGTTGTTTTTTCTCTCTATTTATTACCAGACAGAGCTGAATGTATGTTGATCCACGCTGTGCACATGCTCCTTTTCAAATGAAAATGCACAAAAAGCGCAGTGGATTTCACACGCTTCAGTCCAACTGCGACATGTGACGTGTAACCACTGATCGGTTTAGGTTTTATTTTATGCTTCTGTTCGCTTTCTTTTGGGTGCTGAAAGGGACAGATACGTATGAAAGGAACTGTTTTATTGAAAGACTACCTCAGGAAGAAAACCTTTCTCTCTCTGTCTTGCGACGCTCCGGGAAGTTTCATTTGTGCGGTCCTCGAACACGTTCAGTAGTCGTGTAACCTCTTCAACGCGTGGTTTTTATCTTCCTATGCAAGGCCACGATGGAGAGCGTGATTGTTTACACTAAAGAGAGGTGTACGCGTATGTTTCACAATCAGAGGCTGAGGACGAAGTGAGGATTTTACTTGACAACAGAATATGTGTGTTAATATTGTTTATGTTGATTTCTCTCTTTTTTATTGTTTTGACCAAAGTGTTATGCAAATCTGGAGGGAAGTAAGACCTTATTTCTGGGGAGAGTAAAAAAAAATACTTTCTTACTTAGTATTTTTGTCTTGCTTTCCAGTACAAATATCTGAACATTCTTAGATCAAGATTAGGGGTGCAAAGGGGCTGAACATTTCCGGTAAATTTTCAGAAACTTTCCAAAAAATCCTGGAAAATTTCCCAAAAATCCTGGAAAGTTTCCCCAAAATCCTGGAAAGTTTCCCCAAAAATCCTGGAAAGTTTGCCCAGTTTCCTGGAAAGTTTCCCCAAAATCCTGGAAAGTTGTACAAAAATCCTGGAAAGTTTCCCCAAAATCCTGGAAAATTTGCCCAGTTTCCTGGAAAGTTTCCCCAAAATCCTGAAAAGTTTCCCCAAAATCCTGGAAAATTTGCCCAAAATCCTGGAAAGTTGTACAAAAATCCTGGAAAGTTTCCCCAAAATCCTGGAAAATTTCCCAAAAATCCTGGAAAGTTTTACAAAAATCCTGGAAAGTTTCCAAAAATCCTGGAAAGTTTCCCAAAAATCCTGGAAAGTTTCTGGAAACTTTGCAACCCTAATCTAGATACATGTACTTGAGAAGCAAAACGACTTAGGATATTTAGTCTTGTTTTCTGAAAAAATGTACCAAAATGAAGCAAGTTTAAGCTTAAATGAAAGAGAAAATATCTGTCAGTGGTTTCAGAAAAATCCACATGCACATCCACACAGGGAAACCTTGGAATGAAGTTTATTTTTCTGACCTCATTGGCAGTTTTTCTTCTTGTTTTAATCAGAAATATTTAATTTTGATACATTATTTCATTAGAAACGAGACTTAATTTGTCATTTTTGCTTGTGTCTTGATTTAAGAATGTTTGTACTGGAAAACAAGACAAAAATTCTAATTAGGAAAATATGTTTTTCTGCAGTTTAAAACGGGAATCTCCATTCGGTTTGCACTCGGTCCGACAGAGAAAAGTGGTGTGTGGGCTTAATCAGAATTTCCCATTTCACACACACTTCAACTATTTATCAGCTAACATTTTGCACTGGAGAGATTCAGTCTCTAGATTGTCTATTTAGGATTAGCATCCGATTAGTTTGCAATGTTCCCAAACCACAATAAAGGGAGAGAAAGGGATTTCCTCACAGTGTCGTTCAGGCCCGATCTGCTTCCCTCGCATTTTAAACAGGGTAAAGTTACTGTTTTTTTTCTAATTCACTCGCATCCCTCTCAGATTTACTTGTAGGTTTAGTAGTTTGTAGTATTCCGGACATTGTAGGTCCTTTTTTAGAAGTTTTCTTTTTATGAGTTCAGGGAGGGGGGAGTGTTGTTGTTTTGAAGGGTATTTTGTTTCAGGTTTTGAGAATCAGATGCAGTGAGTTTTACTGTAAACACAATTCAAGGAAAAATAAAAAACCATAGCAAGCCATCCGACGCCTTCGCCGAGGCTTCTATCAGTGGATGCGCTCATTTTTTCAGACATTCCAAACACGTTCGATATGCGTCGAGTAATGTTTACATATTTGCACCAGACAATGACAAAGGGGCCCAAACCAAAGACGCGCGTTCAGCCGGTGACGGCCCGTCTCGAGTGCAGCTAAACCACCATTTACCGCTCTGTCCGTACGCCCTTAATCCTAAACGTTTCATTCGTCGTGTCATCCATCCATCCCCTTCATCATGTACATCGTTTGCTGTCGTAGATGTGGTGAATGTTTTGTTTTAGAGTGTGAGCTAGCTAAATGTCAGACTAAACTCCTGATACTGGGGAAGTGTTTGTTACAGGTAAAAACTGAGATAATACGCATTTGCAAGCCATCGGCCACGCCAGAATAGTGTGGAAGCTTGTTTCCGCCACAGAATAAAACATTTTAATTGATAATTCATCTTTTTATCTCACAATTGCGAGTTTACATCATTATTTCTCAGAATTGCGTGATATAAAGTCGCAATTGCGAGATATAAAGTCAGGATTGCGAGAAATAAAGTCGCAGTTGTGTTATAAAGCCAGAATCACGTGATATAAACATGCAATTCTGAGAAAAAAAGTCAACTTCGCAATTCTGACTTTATATCTCGCAATTCTGACTTTATATCTCGCAATTCTGACTTTATAACACGCAATTCTGACTTTATATCTCGCAATTCTGACTTTATATCTCGCAATTCTGACTTTATAATGCAATTCTGACTTTATATCTGGCAATTCTGAGAAAAAAAGTCAACTTCGCAATTCTGACTTTATATCTCGCAATTCTGACTTTATATCTCGCAATTCTGACTTTATAACTCGCAATTCTGACTTTATAACTCGCAATTCTGACTTTATAACTCACAATTCTGATTTTATATCTCGCAATTCTGACTTTATATCTCACAATTCTGACTTTATATCTCGCAATTCTGACTTTATAACTCGCAATTCTGACTTTATATCTCGCAATTCTGACTTTATAACTCGCAATTCTGACTTTATAACTCGCAATTCTGACTTTATAATGCAATTCTGACTTTATATCTCGCAATTCTGACTTTATATCTCGCAATTCTGACTTTATAACTCGCAATTCTGACTTTATATCTCGCAATTCTGACTTTATAACTCGCAATTCTGACTTTATAACTCGCAATTCTGACTTTATAACACGCAATTCTGACTTTATATCTCGCAATTCTGACTTTATATCACGCAATTCTGACTTTATATCTCGCAATTCTGACTTTATAACACGCAATTCTGACTTTATATCTCGCAATTCTGACTTTATAACTCGCAATTCTGACTTTATATCTCGCAATTCTGACTTTATAACTCGCAATTCTGACTTTATATCTCGCAATTCTGACTTTATAACTCGCAATTCTGACTTTATAACTCGCAATTCTGACTTTATAACTCGCAATTCTGACTTTATAACTCGCAATTCTGACTTTATAACTCGCAATTCTGACTTTATAACTCACAATTCTGACTTTATAACTCGCAATTCTGACTTTATATCTCGCAATTCTGACTTTATAACACGCAATTCTGACTTTATAACACGCAATTCTGACTTTATATCTCGCGATTCTCACTTTATAACACAATTGCTGCATTATATCTCGCAATTCTGACTTGATAACTCGCAATTCTGACTTTATAACTCACAATTCTGACTTTATAACTCACAATTCTGACTTTATAACTCGCAATTCTGACTTTATATCTCGCAATTCTGACTTTATAACACGCAATTCTGACTTTATAACACGCAATTCTGACTTTATATCTCGCGATTCTCACTTTATAACACAATTGCTGCATTATATCTCGCAATTCTGACTTGATAACTCGCAATTGCTACTTTATATCACACAATTCTGAGATAAAAAGTCGCAATAACCTTTTTTATTTTTCATTCTGTGTCGGAAACAATCTTCCATAGAATAGAGAGGAACAGCCTCGTTGCTTTAAACTCCATGCGGAGTTGGTTTTATTCAGCGTTGTGCCTGGAATCAGACCTGCGGTGTTTCAATGGGTCTTGACTGACGGGCGTTTGAGGGAAGCCTTTGAATCTCGTAGCAGAGCCACACTCCCCATTTAGGCCTTTTTGTGTTCTTTCAAAGCGTCCTCGTTTGTTTCTTTTTTTTATACATTTTTCATTTGAAACTACCTCTTTTGTGTGTCATCATGTAGCGTGCTTTCATTAAGGCAAAGTATTAATCGTTATTTATTGGTTTCAAAGCACCAGTGACTTTGTCCTTCTCATATGCCATTCTGGAAACTTCGGAGATTGAGATAAAGCGTAGTTTCCGCCTGTTCATCCGCCTCCAAGTAATCGTTCATTTCTGAATCTGTGTGATATGGCCTGATATGAACATCAGATGCTGCTTCACTCTTCAATGAAGACTGTTTCTCAGTGCAATTATTACATGTGAAATGAACAGTATTATATTCCTAGTTGTAAACACTGTTTGTGATTTGTTTTCATGAAGAATGTTTTTTTGTTTTTTTCTTGTCTGTATGATGTTATTTTTTAGTTCTCAACTGTTTACAAGTTTGTCGTCAGTCCATCGTGATCATGTTAATGCTTTTTAGCCAATCAGATTTCTTTCACTTGATTGTTACGGGTATCCTGATTGGTTCTTGAAAGACTATCAAAAAAAAAAAAGTGCTGTCGTAGCCAGAGAGCTTCTTTCAATCAGTTCTCTTTGGATTTATTCTCGATCCGGTGGGAAGAAACACTGGTGAATGTTGGGGCTTGAGCAAACCGTACAGAGCCAGACGAGAGCTTTCCAAACATGGGTGATGATCTCAGGGAACAGACGCGCTCCTGAAAACCCCAAATCAACACTCGCACATGCACATGCTACGTGACGATTGTCCGTGTGTTTTTGGGAGTGATGTCTGAGGTGCTTTTCCTAACCCATGTCACAAACCTCTTCTTCTGCTCCTCTGACTTTTACTACCTGTGAAGAATGTGACCCATATGTGTTATAAAAGCATGTGTAGAATGTTTTAGGACTTGAAACCAAATAAATGTGAATCTTATGCAACTGTGAAACCACGTCTTGTCATATTTGCAGCATGAACCACTATCCAAACTGAAATGGTTGTAATTGTGGATTATAGACCTAGTTTGGTCTTGTTTTAAAGACATAGTGAAAGCACTTAAAAAATGAAAGTATGAAAACGTTATGGAAGTTTAAATTTACTGTACTAAGTATTTTTTATTTTATATAAAATATATATTTTATAAAATATGTTTTACACCAAAATTACTATAAAATCGAAGCCATATATGTCTAACCAAATTTGAAGTTGATATCACCAAAATTGAAGTTCTCATGAGATTTTGTTTAGGCGTAATACCAGAAAAAGACACCGGGTGAGACATTGATTTATTTTTATTATTTTTTATCCATTCTCCTGTATCAAATTAATACATTTCTGTCCAAATATCACTTCCATCACAAAATATGGAACCTTGAGACTCAGACCTTTCCGACTATATGTGTTTTGTCAAGATCAGAAAAGTTTTTGATTATAAAGTAGTTCAAATAAATTTTGTAATCTGAAACCTGACACCGCCCAATAGGGGAGGAGCCAGCTAAAAGAATTTAGAGCACAGTTTCTATGGTAACACAATATCCAATTTCAAAACAGTTTTCACAGGATGAATTTCGAGTTTGTGAGCTTTCGAATGAAACCTAATTTGATAATTACTAAAATATGTGCGATAAAAGAGCGCCAAGCAAGGGGTTAATTTAAACACACCAGACTGGTCCCATATCAGAGATCTTGATCTTCTCAATTGATATCAAATAACTGAATTTTCCAAAAATTTCATCTGTTGAACTAATATTGGAATCATTATGGTCAAAAATAATAGGTTTAAGGTTCTTTATTTGTCTCATACTGTATATATCTGATGTAATGTTTTCTCTTTTAGTTCCTCATCACAGTGCAACAACACCAGAACCAAGGAATCATGAACATTCACACACATATAAAAAAAACTGAATATAGAATATAATAAACTATTAAGAAATGTGTGAATACAATAGAAAATGAACAGGGGGACGGGGGGTTTACTATACAATGTATATACTGATAATAAATAAAAGTTATAATAATCGGCTGTAGCCCAGATTTTTAGTTCAACCCTGTTACCACATGACCCCCCCCCCCCCCCCCCCTTATAAAATAGTGGCATTCTTTAACACTCTTCAACCCTAACCCAAAATATTATTTATTTAATAATAATTTAATTAATAATTTGGACCTTTTATATGGCATGATGGGACGAAAAGTAAAAAAATCTCATTCTATTTCAACAGTTCAACCCTGTTACTAAGAAGTCACTGTAAGAAGAATGATCAAACAAATGCTTTTATCTCTTTAATATACGTTGTTTTATCATAATAAACAAACAAACTGAGTGACGTCATAATTTTCCAGCATGTTACCTATTCTGGGGTGCGTTTCCCAAAAGCATCGTTGGCCAACTATGGTCGCAAGTTCATCGCAATGTCCATTGAACTCTATTGGTAACGACGGAACTTGCGACCATAGTTGGCCAACGATGCTTTCGGGAAACCCACCCCTGGCTGGCATAACTTTTATATTTCATTTTGATCAAATTATTAATTTTGATGAAATTTTGATGTTTACATAATGTTTATTGCTAGAAACTAAAATCATGTAAATGAGGGGTTTATACTGTGTTTTGAGTACACTCAAAAAAAGTATTTAAAATGTTTCCATCAAAATTCCATCAAATTCAATTGAACAATATTATTCATATTATGAATTATGAATGAATGCTTTTACCTTTTGTAAGAGAATGGACCATTATGTGATTCGCATTCATAAATGTAAACATGTTTTAATTATTTTATTTTTTTTACATTTTTGAATACAAATCGCATAAACTAAATGGTCCATTCCCATGTTTCACAAAAATGTATAAAACAAAATTTTACTAAGTTGTAGTTGTTGTTTTTTTATTCTTAATTCACAATATGTAAGGGTTATTATATGGATTATTCAATCCAATTTACTATAAAATTAAAATTTGTAAATCTTAAAAAAAGGCTTAACTTGTTTCGTTTTTTTAGTGTAACAGGTTTGCAAAACTTGCAGACCTCAAATGACTCGAAAGGATTTTTATTATTTAATATTTATCTTCGTTTCCCACTTATTTGGGCGCTGAACATGTTCTGAAGGTCAAGCACCTGCTTTCTCTGAGCGTTTAAAAAAAAAGAGTTTTAGGCCCTATTTTGTCCATTATTCATGTAACGTGCCCACTATAAACACAATCAGATATTTTTCATAAAAGACGTAAATCTTCAGTATTTTCCTATCTCCTCCTCCGGGTTGAACTGATATCATTTTGACCTGTCCTTACAAGTCAGCAAATTCTGCCGGTCTCTGATAGAGATGAGCTTGACCTCACCCAGTGTCCAGCTTCCCCGGTTTGCTTGAGTCCAACACACTGGAGTTTCATCATTTAACACAAACAGAAACCCGGTGGCATCTCATCAATCCAGCCCAAAATAAACTCCAAACCTGTAGCAGAATCAACAATATGAATGCGCTGATAGAGACGCCTCAGTGAACTCGGGCTCGTCCAGGTCGAGTAAACACACGCTTGACAGAGAGAGACGACTCACACTCCTGACTCGGCTGCTTTTTAACTTACAGCGTGCATTAAGTTGATATTCTAGATCAGGGTTTGTGAGGGAACTGCAAGGGCTTTGTGATTGAAAGAAAAGCTCATTAAGTCAGTCATAAAAAAAGTAAAAAATGATTAATAATACAGTAGTCAACATTTGAAGTGGATCAGAAAAGTTCATCAAAGTTGTCCTGAGACAAAAACGGGTGTTGTTCAAAATTCATGTATAACTTTGATGAAAGGTTTTGATAGGCTATCAAAGGCTACTAAAAAGATCAAATATTTTATTATTATTTTATATATAACATCAGAGAACCGAGAACATGCTTTTTGTCTGCCAAAAGACTTTACATGCTAATAAAGGGATAGGGGAGTGAGAGCACATTTAAGAGGATAATGCTAATAATAATACCATTTTTTTATATAATATTATCATTAATATGAGGTTTTAATATAAGGTGCAGCGAGGGATCATTTGTGTGTGTGTGTGTGTACATGCAGGATTTCTGAGATTCTCCGACTGCATGTGGGTTTCAGTTCTGAAGGACAGTTTTTGTTGCAATATGAGTAGAGATTTGTTGGCTCATTTCTGAGAAATCTGCAACAAAAGGTTTTTCCCAAGAAGCTGAATAGACAGATATGTGGCATTAGAAATAATAGCTCGGTCTAATATGAGCAGGTGTTTGAACACTGGTTTTAATGTGAAGGACTCGAGACGTTTTTACCGTTGTTATAATGGGACAGTATTCGGTTCCACTGGATGACGCCTTCATGAATATTCATGATATCACCATATTGTGGGCGTGTCCTTGAGACCTCGAGCAAACGAATGAAACTGAAAATATAAGTGCACGTGCCTCAAATAATTTCAGAAAGGTGATACATGTTTAAACTGCAACAGTTTACATGTTCAAAACAATGCATAGTTTGTATAATATGATAAATCGCCTGAGTTTTGCCTGATTGATTACAAAGATACAGCAGAGCAAACACGAGCTAATAACCAATACAAGTCTATCGGCTAATTC
Source organism: Squalius cephalus (assembly GCF_949319135.1). Taxonomy (NCBI): domain Eukaryota; kingdom Metazoa; phylum Chordata; class Actinopteri; order Cypriniformes; family Leuciscidae; genus Squalius; species Squalius cephalus. The sequence continues at coordinate 33,708,004 of NC_137137.1, forward strand.
AGTGTTTTGAATCAAAATGTATTTGAATAGTTTGATAAGTCTACTTCCTTCGTTGTCATTCAACTACAGTCCTGCAGTGTTGACAACAATGCCTGAAATAAACCTCTAGAAATGTATCTGTGGTCTAATAAAAAGCATATAAGCCTGGTGTGAATATTCTGTCATCTTTCATTTCTTGATTATTTAACCAGTGTTTCCAGTCTCACAGTAAGACTCACATCAACACCAAACTACAAATGTTTCCTGTTTTCTCGAATGCATTTCCTCCGAGGAGACCAGCGAGGCTCCTAAAAAATACTGGATGAAAAAATAACCGTATTACACAAATAAAACAATGCAAAATGTGGCCTTAAAGCATAACTCTCGCCAAAATGCAACCTAGGGTCTTTTTGTTATTCTACTTTAGTTTAAAAGCATAATTAGGAAACACCACTTTTAAGTTTGACCGTATTTTCGTTTTCGGTCATATTGCCTTGTGAATGGGAGTGAATGGGGCACGACTATGATAGCATCAAAAATGGCTATGTTTAAAACACTAATGCGGCTCGACACAACATGAAACTGTGCTGGAAGTGTCACCAGGGGCTCTACACATTAACTCCAGCATTGAGGACATTGTTTGTGTTCACAGAGTTTAGTAAAAAGAAAGGTTTTGAACAACTCACCGTCTCTGTTGTTGTTTCCGTCCGCCGGCATTTTGACAGTCAAAAATAGTCGATCTCCGAATGCAGTGTAACAGGGACATGAATTTACATTTGATATAGGCTATATACACACTGGATATCACGAAGAGTTAAAGACTCACAAGTAAATGGAATTAACTAGCCTACTTAAACAACACTATGCTAAATGTTTTCTTGATCGTGTCGTCATTGTAAAGCACTGCAATATTGACTTGCTTGGAGAATACAGTGCATCTTAATGTTTTGATGACACAGTCTTCTTGGACATACGTTATCATCACCAATGTCATAATCTGGCTTTGTTTTGCTGTTGTGATGTTCCCACATTATATTCATCATCATGTAAAGTCCCTGTCTGTCTGTTTCAGTGTGATCTGGACGAATGGAGGCTTTATTGAGCGCCAAGGCCTTGTTTTAATAATTATCTCAGAAACTCAATTCATTTGCATTGCTTCATTTCACATATTGTTTAGATTTTTTTTTCATTGTCTTTTAAATTTGAGTTACATTCATGGAGCAATTACTTCTGTACAAGTTTAACATTTATTCAAAGTTAATATAGCCTACAACAGGATAAATATAACACAGATGACAAACCCCTCTTCAGGATACTGTATTATATTAAAGATAATTTTATAAAATCCAAATAAGCTTTACAATTCTTTATTGGAAAGGGTTTAAACAATGTTTTTCATTCATGCATTGACCCATAAACAGCTATTGCTCATGCACCTGCGGAGTCCATAAAACATCAGAGCCAGATTTACTAAACGGGGGAATTAGCATGAGTGCTAGGCTATTCCAAAAAAGCACAGATAGGAGTGTAAAGTTCTGCGTGTGATCTACTGACGACGTGCAAATTAAAGGAGAACTCCGGTCAATTTTAACATTTTTTTGTACATTTGGAGTGCTGTCAGTACAGAGAACAACGACAAAAATCGGTGTTGCCTACACCGTGTTATCCTCTTTTTAAAATTTGCACCCTGTTGACTTCAATGGGGCAATATTTAAACCTGATTAAGTAGTCGATTGCCGAGTTCACGCGCGTGATCATAGGTAACTAAACCTATGCGCGTGAACTCGACAATCGACTACTTTGGACTTCAACCGAAAACAGGATGTAAACACAGGTATGTGCGCTGGCTTAAATAACATCATTTTTATCCATTTCTTTCACATCTACTGCAGTCAGATTCACCGTGTTCACTCTGAAGGAATCACTCACATGACCTGTGCACTTGTAATGACACATCAAGGATGTTAAGAGGCTAAAAGCAGGTTTAAAACTTGCCCCATTGAAGTCAACAGGGTGCACATTTTAAAAAGAGGATAACACGGTGTAGGCAACACCGATTTTTGTCGTTGTTCTCTGTACTGACAGCACTCCAAATTTACAAAAAAATGAGCTCAATGTTAAAATTGACCGGAGTTCTCCTTTAAAAGAAGACAGATGCAGCCGGATCATATCCATAATGACCAACGCAATCTCCCAAGAGCAGCGCAGATTAGCATCTGGTTTAACACATTATTTTTTGGAATACCAGTAAACTGACGAGTGCAAACCTTAGTAAATCACCTTGCATGCTTCATTTAAACACTCTCCGCCCATAAATTGTGTGTCTGAAAGAGAAACTCATATGCATATGCAATAATGTTATGTCAGCCAACAGAGTGTTTGCGCTGGAGCGAGCCGTTAGTAAATCTGGCCCTAACAGTCATGTGGTAGACGATTAAACTCACTGTCACAATAACTTGTAAAGTCTGAAAACCAGCAGGAGAAAGATGCCCAGAATCCCTGATGACCTGCTGAACCTGCCAGAGTCCTGCAGGAGGCTTGAAGACTGGAGATGTGACTCTGAGCAATACACTAATGTAAGACTACAGATATAGGAAGGACGTGTCACCATGTGTTCTCCCAGACCTGTTTGCATGAGAACTTGCAAGTGTTGCTGGAGGAATGGAGAAACATCTCTCAGCAAAGATGAGATGCACTGTAAAGCAGACTTTTTTGTTTGTTTGTCAAATGAAATTTGTTCAGTTTATGTTTCAGTTGTTGAATCTTTTTATGTTCATACAAATATTTACAAGTTGCTGAAAAAAAAAAATTCAAATCATTATGAAACGTGACATGAAAGTAGGTTGCTTTATGCTTTATTATTTTCTGTTGTTTTCACTTGTATTGTTCTTTAGCTCACATTCTCAAACAGTTAAACAATGCTCTGTATTTTACTGTTATTGAACTAAATACAATCGTGGACCCATTTTAGAAATTCGGTCACCCTTGTGTTTGAAGGTTGTGAGACTTTCATTCTTCTGTGGAAGATAGATTGAGAAATGTGTCTGATTGGTTCCCAGCGTTCTTTACAATGTCGTCTTTTGTGTTTCACAGAAGAATAAAAAGTCATACTAGTTTGGTTTGGAACAGGTCACTAAACGATGATATATTCGGTGGACTATTTTAATCTTTAATCTATTATCACTCTCAGAAAAAAGGTACAAAAGCTGTCACTGGGACAGTACCCTTCAAAAGGGCTCTAATATGTACCATTTAGGTACTAATATGTACACGTTTGGTACCAGTATGTATCTTTGAGGGACTTATATGCACTCTTTAGGTACAAAGGTGTAGCTTTTGAAAAGGTACCGCCACAGTGACAGCTTTTGTACCTTTTTTTCTGAGATTGTATAGACCTACTATAGTATACTTGGAGACTATTCCCAATCAGGGGTTTATGAAAAGATTTTTTGATGTTGCTTTGCAACTAAAATATATAACAAATAAAAGTAAGTGTGCACTTACTTGTGTGACTTTAATGATAACTCTTCATGATATCCAATAAAATATGAGAAAACATGAAACGGTTTGTTGTTGATGTGAGCTTTACTGTGAGACTGGAAACACTGGTTAAATAATCAAGAAATGAAAGATGACAGAATGTTCACACAAGGCTTATATGCTTTTTATTAGACCACAGATACATTTCTAGAGGTTTATTTCAGGCATTGTTGTCAACACTATATGCAGGACTGTAGTCGTCGAATGACTACGAAGGAAGTAGACTTATCAAACTATTCAAATACATTTAAAATCCTTACAAATACAAAAGCTAAACAGGTAAACGGGTGCAGTTTATGCTTAGTATTGAAACTTGTATTATCTTTTTGAAATAATTCATTAAACAGTTGCAATTTGAGGCGCGTGCACTTATATTTTCAGTTCCATTCGTCTGCTCGTTGTCTCAGGACACGCCCACAACAGCAGGATATCATGAATATTCATGAAGGCCATCCAGTGGAACCGAATATTTCAGGAACTTAATATATTGTAACACCTGTTAAAGGTTGTGAAGAGAGCCTCTACTTCATTGTATGACACATGAAACGAACAAATGCTTATACAATGTTCAGGATAATGCCGAAAGAGCTATTCTGTACTGCTAGTTCAATTTGTCATGCAAAGAAAAGGGAGTCTCACACAGCCAGATCTATATAGTCTATAGTCTCAAATATACTTTATAATCAAACTCTCAATCACAACAGTGTCATTTTAATGACCTCACCTGTCGACGGTGGATCGCAGATCTGCTGCAAACATGATCAGATGCTTTCTGAACGGCTGTTTTCTCACCGCTGTCATTTTTATTGTGTGTTTATTGTTATTGAGAGAAAAGCACATATTCATCTAAACATCGCGTGGACGGCGTCGGGATGTTCGCTAACATTATATCGCTGCAAAAGTATTTCCAACTTCGTTTTACTTCTAAGCAAAGAACGGAAAAGACCTTTGCCGTGAGTTAGTTTAGCAGGGCTTTGAATCACATTTAGGGCCCTATCTTGCACCCAGCGCAATTGACTTTGTACAGCGACGCATGTATCATTCCTATTTTGCACCCGACGCACAGCGGACTTTTCCCTCCACAGACGCACGTCGGTAAATTTGGGAATGAACTTGCGCTCCCGGGGGCAGTTCAGTGAAAAGAGGAGGCGTGTTCCGGCGCAAACGTTCCCTGGTGCTATTTTGCAGTTTCAGAAAACAATTCCGCCACAGACCAGGAGAAACCTAGTCTAAAGTCAGTGGCGCGTTATTCAGACGCTATTTTAAGGGCGCATGCTTGGCCATAATGTAGCGTGTGCACAACGCACATACACTTTGATTCTCTCATCTACACAGATGCAGCAGTTCACATTTTTGCAAACCATACATAATTAAAAGGAAAATATTCCACACGAGGGAAATCATTGTGGTGTCCATGAAGATGTGAAAAAATCTGCATAAATCTAGCTTACACATTTACCCAAATTATTATACGCCTGTTTAACCGAAGCTAATTTGGGTGTGTTTCTCCATCCCCATACAATGTCACCTCTCTGTGTTTTACGGCCCTGACGAGAACGTCGGTCTCCTTGGCTGTGAACCGCTCCTGGCAAATCCGCCGTTATAATAGGAATCCGCCATGGAACAAGCGCGCCTGCTCTTAAAGGGAATGTGAGATGACGCTCTGATTGGTTTATTTCACGTTATGCCCAAACCACACCTATGAATAATGAAGCTACTTCAGACCAACACATTTTAGATTTGCGTCGGGCGCAAGAGTCATTTATCCCGCCGGTATAATAGCAACAGCGTCGAGATCCGCCCACAAAGTTACTTGCGTTTCAGACCGTTAAAATAGGGCCCTCAGTCTCTAGTGTGTTTTGTGTGTGCTGCTGCAGTTCACTTAACGGCCACCGGTGTCGATAATAACAAGGGTTTCTCAATTTACAGACCCTTTCAAAAAATATATATATATATATATTAGAAGAAAAAAAGCACAAAAAAAACCATTTGAACCTTATCTATGAAAAGCTCAGAGAGGTGTTTGGATGAGAACGGGTCATGTTGCTGTTGTCTTTTATGGAGACAACACACTCCATTCAATGCGAGTCTGTTTATGAATCATACAGAGCACTGGGCTTTGATATGAGTGTTTTGTTAATGCATCTTATCATTTGAGTAGAGACGTGATACAACAGTCATCCTGTCGTAGAGACAAAACAATCTCAATGTCTCCACACATCTTCATTCATGCTGACTGGTGAACTCGAGCACTGTTTAAAGCAGGACTTCATCTCAAAATCACATGTGTCATCATTTATTCCTCTGCCCGTCGCTCTTAACTTCTACAACTCTTGAACATTTTGTGTGAATAAATGATTTTTGTGTGAACTATCCATTTAAATATGCACATATAGACACAGCTGATTGATATTGTAGTTGATGATTTTTATGCAAGTAATTGGTGTAATTGTAAAAACTTGTGGTTCACTTGTCTTTTATTTAATGATCTTTATAAAAGGAAAAGTAAGAAGAAGTTTTATATTGCTAGTAATATTTCAAGACGAACACTTACTGGACAGAAACAACTTCGCTTTACTTGATATGTTAAGCCTAAAAAATGGGTTTTTTTTAGGTTTAAAACCTGTACATCATTTTTTTAGAAAAATCATGAGCATCAAATATGATCATAAGGCTTTTGAGGAAGGTTTATTTGTTCATCTCTCAGTCATCATTGTATTGCATTTCATTAGAGCTTTGATCATAAAACTAAGCTTTTAAAATGAATCTTACTAAGACATATTATTGGCAGATCAGAGAGACGACTGATATTTATATGCAGTTTATGTAAGTATACTGTTATAAAGGTCTCATTGATTTACATTACAAGTGATACTTTTTGTCCATATAAATATCAGCATCTGCACCAAATTGCATATTTTTGCTCAGTTTGTGTCTCTGAATAAAACTGAGCTGTTTTTCCCTCCATATTCTCATTATAGCAAACTATATGAGCCATAAAAGCCTGATGTATCAATTATGATGCTCAACAAAAACAAATATGCATTTTTTTTAGGTTTAAAACCTGTTTTATAAAAAAAAATGAAATGCATTATTTCATATGTATTATTTCAGATAAGAGTTTCAATCTCTGCATCTTCTGAACTTGACGAGTGCAGTTGTGGCACGAGGAAGGCTAAAAGCGTGGTTGACCTCTGACCTCTCTGACCATGTCCTGTTTGGGTTATCGTGGGCTGATTCTTGGTTGTCAGCGTTTGCATCAGTGTCCGGCTCGTGGTCGGGGGTGCGGGGCACGTAACTCGTTTCTCAAGGCCAATCGACATCCCTCTTCCTCCTCCTCCTCTTCCTCTCCTATCTGGCCTTCACAACGACACCCTCCTCAAGGCCCACTTCCAGCTCCTATGCAACGCAGAAATAATGGATTACTGCCAAGTGTGTGTGTGTGTGCATGTTTTTCTATCCCGGTGGGGACTTAAACCTGAATGCACACACACTCATGGGGACTCTACACACACTGTGGACCTAAATTGAGGAAACAAGCTTATAAATCATACAGAATCATTTTTTTTGAAAATGTAAAAATGCAGAAAATTTTGTGTGATGGGTAGGTTTAGGGGTAGGGTTAGTGTGTGTGTGTCGGATTAGTGTAAGATGAGAGAATATACAGTTTGTAGAGTATAAAAACCATTACGTCTATGGAGAGTCCCCACAAAGATGCGAACCAGACGTGTGTGTGTGTGTGTGAGAGAGAGAGAGAGAGAGAGAGAGAGAGTTGTGTGTGTGTGTGTGTGTGTGTGTGTGTGTTGATGGTGCATGTGCAATCATAATGGTGTAGTGTGTAAACTCTGAGGAAGGGAGTGAATTTAATTGAGTGCTTTGTCTATCATCTTATGTTTCTGCTCAAGGTCACACTCTGCCGAACAGGGAAAGCTCTATTACCTGCTCATTTGCCATATATTCACCGTTTCACTGCTGAATATTGTGTCGTCAGCTTCAGCCCACATCATATACTCAGGTATAGTGAAACGAGTTTGGAGAAGGTTTGTGGGTTCGTGTAGTGGTGGGAGCTGCGGGTCACAGGTCTCCGTCACAGCTGGTCCTCCGCCGCTGCTTATCTGTCATAACACAACATTATAAAAAGACATGGACTTTGATGTGAGTATCTGCATGATTTCAGAGCTCCAGTGCTAATGTTACAGAGCATGAAAACTGTTTTAAGTCTTTTAAAGTAAAACACGTTTGGGAGATAATGAAAATTAGATTTTGGTTAAAAGAAAAAGGTCAAAGCACTGAAAGTGTGTAGTCACCTATTGTGTTCATTAGTCGTCTTCTTCTTTCCTCAACCACCGTATGGTAAAATGTTGTGATCTCAATCCCTCTAGCGCCACCAACTGTCCAAAGTTTCACTTACATTTATGCTAATAACTTTTGAACCGTAAGAAACAAACTTTGTGGTTAGAAACAAAATAGTGTTTTTTGCGATTGCACACAATAACATCATTTTTCATCATTACATTTTTTCTGCCATTTTTAATTTTCTACACACACAAAAAAAGACTTTTTCTTAGTGGTGGGCCGTTATCGGCGTTAACGCGCTGCGTTAACGCGAGACTCTTATCGCGCGATAAAAAAAATATCGCCGTTAATCTATTCCCCAAGTTGGGTTGGGAGATGATGACGCAATCTACCCGCGGCCGCGAGGTAAACCCGGCTGCAACGCATATTCGTCGTCATCTTAAGTAAACACGGCTGAAAGTGAAAGCTGCAACATCCATTATTTGGACTTGGTTCGGATTTAAGCCGTCCGACAAACAGCAGCAAACTATAGACAGAGTGTGGGGGGTAACGGTTCGGTAAGTTAACACACGACTAATCCGTTCTACCACCTCAAATTCAAAACGAAACATGATATCACTGAATACCAGCGCGCGCGTATTCTCATTCAATATATCTTAGTGGTGTAACGTTAACACATAATCTCTGTCTATGCCCGATTTTAAGAATCGTTGTTGTGTTTCTTTTTAACTGAAAAGACATCAGTTAGACAATATTATCACTTTAAATTTGGGGTTTCATAAGCTCAAAGCTATAATAAACATTAGACCTACTTAAGTCTCTGCAGCTAGTGTAGGCCTACTTAAATTTTATTTATCTGCAAAATTATGTTGTATACTTATAGTTTTGCACAATATATGTTATCAAAACTACATATACCCTTTAAAAAAAAATACATTTAGCAGTTGTTTAGCAGGGTCTGTGTAACCTGTTCTGAAATGGTTTTATTATAATATACTGTATATCGTTATCGCAAGAGGCTGCAATGTATATCACAATATAGATTTTAGGCCATATCGCCCATCCCTAATTGATAGCCTATAATAGTTGATAATAACATAGGCCTACCTAATGTTGCCTATGGACGGTAACAGTACAGTAGTAACCTTTACAGTCTATGAGTAGAACAGCTTTCTCAAGCAGTTTGTGATGCATTTTGGAAACAGGAGATAAGCCCCTGGTCTAATGCGCCACCTGGCTTGAGAAACCCGTTCACAAAGACTTACTTTTATAGTCATTATTTGGGTAGCACACATATTCTGAATGCCTTCGGCAGAATTCAAATGAGCCATTTTAATCTAGATTAATCTAGATTAATTTAAAAATTAATCTAGATTAATCTAGATTAAAAAAATTAATCTATGCCCACCTCTACTTTTTCTATGTCCTCCTGGACTCCCGATCGTCAAATCAGATCGTCCTCAGACCATGCTGAAAAAAAAACATTTAAAAAACATTTCGATTCAACAAGAAGGAAGCTGAGCTCATGAGGCGCTGTCAGAAGCTGTTATATGTTGGTGCTTTTATATATTGTTTATCCAAAGCATCACTGAAATATTTAAATGTTTTCGTTTATTTTAATTAAAAGTTCAGTTCTGATCTATTATTCTCTCTCACTGTTATATGATTCAATGACATTACAAAGTGAAACTATTGCAGGTGTTTTTCATGGAATGTTTTTCAATTTAAAAAATCTCTCATTTTTTATGATTTTTTGTGAAATTATTTGCTAGTCAGTGGTGTGTGTGTGTGTGTGGTGTGTGGCGAGGTTTGTTTTAGGAGGGTTTGAGAACCACTGCATCAAACTGTTCTCTAATAACGTGGGAATGAATTCAACGAAAAGCTCGCCAAAATGTACATGAGGCTCCACAACGAGTCAGCATATTCTGACCAAACTTGGTGTGTTTTATGACAACCATGAGGATACCTGAACAGTTTCAGCACAGTGCCACCTAGTGGCCAGGAGATGTGAAAAACTTGTGAGAAATTTGAGCAAAAATCACAAGACTGGTCTGTTTAGGTTTGGTGCGCTCTGTCTATTGTAATAAAACTGGTCTTGATATATTCCTTGGGTCATGCCAAGAACATACCAATTTTTTTTCATAGTTGTCTGAAGTTCTTGTCTGCCATTTTGATTTTCTTTAAAAACCTACTTTTTCAAACTCCTCATAGACTGTCGGACTGATTTTCCCCAAATTCGAGTTGGATCATCTTCCCATGGTAGCGGAAAGTTATAGGTTTCATTTCAATAGACGAAACCGTTTTCGTGAACTGCAGAACTACATCTAATGCTGTATCTCTGGAAAGATTTGACATATTGTCACCAGATGTTATGTGTGTAATTGTCACCCAACACTGATCACACCAGATCACTTTGTCAGCGCCACCCATTGGACAAAAGTGGTCAAGTGATTCTATTTATATCGTCTCCAAATGTCTTTACTCATTTTTGCAGTTGGTCTGATGCTAAATTTGGGGTCAGTAATATTTTTCTTATGCTCACAAAGAGTGCAGTTATTTGATCAAACAGTAATATTGTGAATTATTACTGTTTGATATATATTTGAAATATTATTACAATTTAAAAGAACTGTTTTCTATGTGAATGTATGTTAAAATACCGTTTCAATGTTAAATATATAATAATAAAAACATACTGAGGATAACAACCTTCAGGTTAAAGGGATATGTTCGGAGTAAAATCAACCTAGGGTCCTTTGCACCATGACCTCGAGCCAACCATTTCCAATCCAGAAATCACAATGTATGATTTTTTAACTATTTATTTGTATGATACAGCTGCAAATAAGTATTTGAACACCTGAGAAAATCAATGTTAACATTTGGTACAGTAGCC
>NC_137137.1:33723714-33741214 GCF_949319135.1 Squalius cephalus
TCTGAAGCATGAGCACAGAGAGCTGGAAGTTCTCTTTCATGTCTTATTGTGTTTAAACTGTCAAATACATACAAGGTTATGTCAAAGACACACAAAATGCACAAACACAGGTGCTTATGTCTGTGAACATAATTAACGGGGAAAATAAAGCATGTGTAAATTATATCTGTGTATTAAAGTGAAAGCAGTGTAATACCTACTGCTATTGATGCTGTTAATATGAATCAAACAACAAAAGAAAAACTGAATCACTCATGGCTCTTGATTGAATAACTTAAGTAGCGTTAATAAGAATACATTTCTTACCTAAATAGTGCTGTTAAATGCTCTGTCGAGGAGATAAACAGTTCACTCAGCAGGGTCTATGCTAATCCGTTAGCAGTTGTGGGCGGGGCCTGTGTAATGTGACGTCACATTGCTTAGAAACATTTATTCTGAGACACTGCTAATGATTTATGTGGATTAAAAGAAAGGAGTGGGTAGATTTTTACCATTATAGGGTGGTTGTGTACACACACTGCCGATGCGCATTTATGTTCAAACATCAAAGTGAATTTTGCATAATAATATTAGCTAAATGCTAAAACTGAATAAAACTAAATGATCAAAAATTTGCGTTGTATTTACAATCCTGTGAGAACAGGGGGTTCAGCACTACTTCCCTCGCCCTGAAACACAAGGTGTTTTGGGAGCCTACGAGTGGAGTGTGTGAATATGATATTGCTCTTCAAGCAGCGTCCCGGTATATGACGGGGATTGTTTCTATATTGAGCCATACTCAGTGTGCCTTGTTGAAATGAACATCCTGTCAAGATATAATGCACTACTACTTCGGTAAATATATTTATACCGTATGTGTCCAAGGCTGCCTATGGAATTGGCCTTGCGACTGTCAAAACGTGAACTCGGCATTGTTGTTTATGGACAAAGTAAATCTTCCGAACAGGCACTAACGGGAAAAGAGCATTTTGTAGTTTTAGAAACCCTTCAAGGGCAAGAAATTTCTCAAAAATATCTCGACCCCTTTCCAGAACATCTCAGCTTGTTATAAACTATTGTATTTACCCCCGCAAAGGACAATGGGTGACGTATTTGCGTTTAAAAATGTGTTGTGACAGTATAGGGAAGTTGGACACAAATGCACACACTCTTCTTAATAATACAAATAATAATATTTTGTGCATGTTCCAGTTTGACCACAAATCTCATTCATTTATTTGAGGAGTACTACACCACATAAACAGTTAAAAAAACTGTTCATAATAATGCATCTACTTTTATAAAATGGTCTCTTAATAAAAATGTAAAGTGCCATCCTTCTGATAAAACCCATGATAAATATACAGAAATTTGATTAATACAAGATATTAAACATTTTGGGTTGGTCGAGAGACTGGATCTCTTGGAAAAACCCCTGTGCAGATTTTTATTTTTTTTAAATCCTACAACCAAAAACTATAGGCATACATTTCCCAAATTTCACACTAAGCCACATAGTAAATAATGAGTGTATGATATTTTGATATAATTCAGTGTAGCAAAATGTATCAGTGAACCAACTGACATTTCTTTTAGAGCTACTATAGAAATATATCAAGCAGACTTTAGGTTTCAAATGCTAAAACAATATAAAATACAGACCAATTGTGACACTTAATAGTTGTCGTAAATTAGGGGTGGGGGAGTGAAGTCAGTTCGCGGTCTTGCGCATGCTATTGATGTGATATTTTTTATATGCCATTTATTACGTGCATTTCGCGTCATAGCTGATAATAAAAGTGTGTTTAGTGCTGGACTTCTGAGAGCATCCAGACCCAGTCCAGAAGTATTCGTTAGATGGACGTTATTTGACTTGATCATCAGCATCTGTCTCCGTGCCTCCTCATCCTCTCACTATCAGACTCTGGTGTTTCAGTAGAGGACAGGAATGCTCGGCAAGCAGAAAATAGTCTCTCCGGAGTCAAAGCATCGCGTGATGTCTTCACTTAGAGCTTGATATCAGGGACTGAGCAGAGCCGGCATAACACCGCTAACCTTGACTGATACACACTATCACTGACTCTCACTGACTCCAGCGACACTGCGTGCGTTTAACACACACACAACACACACGAGCTATAGGAGCAGATCAGGTCTTCTTCAGCTGATCCTTGTCTGATACACACTCTCACTGACACTAGCGACACTAACACACATAGGCCTATAACACAAGCTCAGGAAAAAAGGTACACCTTTGTACCTAAAAAGTGCATATTAGTCTCTCAAAGGTACTTATTGGTACCAAAAGTGTACATTTTAGTACCTAAATGGTTCATATTAGAACCTTTTTGAAGGGTACCGTCCCAGTGACATCTTTTGTACCTTTAATTCTGGGGATGTGTGTGAGAGATCAGGTCTTCTTCAGCTGATACTTGAGTGTGAACAATTCAAAGCGAGCTATACACTTTATTCTGTAACGAATAAACACGATCAAATGATATGTCTACTTCTGTGCATATATTATGATATATGATTGCAAATGAAACATTAGATCCTCTCGTATTCTCTTGAGAGAATTACAAACTGTATTTAAAATGCACGTGACAAGTTCATAGAAATGTAATCTTTGTATTCATGTTGGTTTCATGCATTTTGTGAAACACGTGCTTTTATACAAATATCGGATTTGATGACTTCAAAATGTCAGTGTCTATTGCTGTAACCAGTAAAAAATATTTTTCTTTCATTTTCATACAATAATTCTTTTCAAAGACGTTCTCAAGGTAAAATCATTTTTTGAGTCATAGCCTATGAAGTTTTTTTTTTTTTATGTTTATTCCATTTCACCTGAACAAAACGTGCCTTTTCACAAATAGGCCTCAATAAATGTAACAAAAAAAAAAAAAAAAAAAAAAATGAATAGGCCTATATATATATATATATATATATATATATATATATATATATATATATATATATATATATATATATAGGCTATATAAAATCTTCATCATAAAAATGTAGGCCTATTCAAACCTGAATCATGCTGTATGTATTTTTGTTAATATACCCGGTCGGGGGGGAAAAATGAGCGTCACGTAATTAATTAGCCTAAACAATTTTTTAACGCATTTTTAATATCTTCATAAAACCCAAACTTTGACCGTTACATGTATTCTGTCTATCTCTGAGAGAGCAGGCTAACTTTGTTTTAAGTCTTTGTGTATCTTAAATAGGACAACCTTGACTGTCATGTCATACAAATATTTTGGTTTGGCCAACATAATTATATCAGAAAATAATTAGCCTAGCCTATATAATTCGATAATTATAAGCTACAATATTTTCAAAACAATTAAAACCAGAGAGAATACAATAATAAAAATAAGAACAAAATTTAAACAACAATTTGTTTTTGCATTATATCAGGATCTTTGTTATTGTACCAATCGATCAATGGTGTAGAGTTTTTTTTTTTTTTTTTTTTTTTTTTTTGCGGGACTGATAATAAAACGCCTGGAGCGCGCATCATCTGTCACATGAGCGCGCTATCCAATGAAGACCTCTCCAGTCGTGTGAAGAAGAAGCGCAGACCCGAGAAGACCTGAGACCTGTTAGATTCACTCCTGGAGTTTCTGAACGACTGATCGGACCGTGTTTCATCGTCTGAAGACGCTCACACACATTAATGGTGAGTCTCTACATTATCTGGTTGAAAAACAATTATTCTGAAGAGACTCTGTTCGAAAACGAGCTTCATTTTTGGACTCGTTTCTCATCGTCACGCATTTTAAGTTTCAGTTCTCACGCTGTGATGCACAATTATTATGATGAAAATATCGAAATACAGACTGTGGATTAATACTGATAATCGAAGCACGAGCTTCTCGTCTATAATATAAGAGTGTTTCAAACTGCGCAGTATTTCCCTATAATGTGAATGCATCATTAAAATATCTTATTTAAAAGGTTATTCTGCTGGTGAATCGCACAAATAGCCTGAATTCAGAACGAGTTTCATTCGATATGCATTTTCATTTAAAGACATGTAGTTAAACATCATGAAATATCACCAGAAAGAGTTTAATTTATAGGTTATGCATTGCAGATTCAGTTGTGGGAATAAATAGCCTGCTTAATAAACTGACACATTAACTGAAAAGGTTATTAAAGGGAAATGTGAATCATTTCTTATAAGAATTTGTTTCCATTAAGCTTTTTTTTTTTTTTAATCAAGCTTAGCTTTTTCCATCATTATACTATTTCCTTATTTAATAATATTGCAGTGCTTTAACTCAAAACAAGGACATTTTCTGTATCATATTCACAAAACATTCAGAAAACTAATTCGATTAAAAAGGTTTTTAAAAAGAGAAGAAATTAGCCGAACGATAAACTCCACCAAAACTCAACTATTCGGTTTTCTATAGTGTGCAGGCCTATTGAAGAATGAAACTATTTATTTATCAATAAATTAAATTAATAAAAACAGTATGCTAATCCTACAATCAAATATTTAAAATTATTATTAGAATAGGCTATTAGAATTATAAAGCGCGTAGGCTGTGTGTGTGTGTGTGTGTGTGTGTGTGTGTGTGTGTGTGTGTGTGTGCGTGTGTGTGGTCAGGAGACATGACAGGAGTCAATATGATAAAACCCCATCTTTCCTCTGCGTGCCCAGAAGTAAAACAGATATTTTATGAGCTCTAGATCTCTAGCATTATTAATTTTGTTCATAACACCTTTTGATCACTCACTGTCGTCGCTGTATTTGATCGCGCTGAGGTCGAGTATTTTACAGTGCGATGAAGTTGTTTTGTGGATCTGATGTTTAGATTAACACTGTTGCCAGAATGCACGTGCACATAACCAGTCTTTATTTCTCTTTATATCATTATCAATATTAATTTTCAGAATGTTCTGTCCTCAGCGTCTGTCCGAGAAGCAGTGAGCGAGGACTGTGATGATGGAGTTCACCGCAGATGTGGAGCTGGAGGAACAGTGTCCTGTGTGTGGAGATAAAGTGTCCGGCTATCATTACGGTCTTCTGACCTGCGAAAGCTGTAAGGTACGATCTCATCATATTTCTCTGTACGCGTCTAGAGCGCGTTATAGTTATGAACCAGTTTATGTGCACTGAAAAAAAATAGGCGAATTATTTTATTTGAGCTATAATTTGTTACGCTTTATTTTAAGGTGTCATTGTTACAGTGTAATTATACATCTAAGTACTGAGTAATATTAAGCAACTACATGTACTTACTATAGGATTAGGGTAGGATTAGGGTTTGGTTGAGGGTTAGTTGCATGTAATTATACATAATTTACTGTTATTACTATGGTAAGCACATGTAACATATAAGGACACTGTAAAATAAAGTGTTACCCTAATGTTATGAAAAGCATTACTATGTAACAATCTTTGTTCATTAGCCTATATTAATGAAACTGATTTATTATTAATAATATTTTTTAGTTGTATCATGTATGCAAATACATACTGGATTTAAAAAACTGACTACACTCTAAAAAATGTGAACCACATGAACCATTTGTTTCCCCAAAGAACCTTTTAATGAGCAGATCTTAAAATAACCATATTTTTACTCATTTTAATCATCTAAAGAATCTTTTTCCACTATAAAGAACCTTTTATGCGATGGAAAGATTCCATGGATGTCAAACGTTCTTTCAAGAGTGTAGAGGGTAACATTTTATTTTACAGTGTTCTTGTTACAGTGTATAGTAATCACTATAAATTATGCACAATTACACGCAACTAACCCTAAACCAAAGCCTAACCCTATAGTAAGTACATGTAGTTAATTATTATTACTCAGTCATTAAATGTATAATTACACTGTAACAATGACACCTTAAAATAAGATCTAGATCAATGTTCCTGTAAAAAAAGCCCAAACTAATTTCTAAGATTTCCTTTTAATTTAGAACAGATTACAATGCAACCGTTTCTTTAACAGCTGACAGAATATAATCCTTTATGCCTGATCATAACAGGGTTTCTTCAAGAGGACGGTTCAGAATAACAAGAGATACACGTGCACACAGAACCAGGACTGTGGCATCGACAAAACCCAGCGCAAGAGATGCCCGTTCTGCCGCTTCCAGAAGTGCCTGAGCGTCGGCATGAGGCTCGAGGGTGAGAACACACACACGCACACACACACACACTCACGCAGCCTCGTGTCAAGGAGCCACCACGAATGTCCTGATTATATTACTGTCTGCTGAGTGTTGGGACGTAGCCCAATATAATGCTTATTAAATGATATTATATCATGTGTTATATAGGTATGAAGGTCTTGAGAGTGAGCATCACTCCTCACTCAGTAAAAAAATCAGTTACACTTTAATTAACTACATGTATTTCTGTATAATTAGGGTTAGTTGCATGTACCTATGCATCATTTACTGTTATTGCTATAGTTACTACATGTGTAACAGACAGAATAAAGTGTTACAAGGTGTCTTTGTTACACTGTAATTATATATTTAAGTACTGCGTAATAATAAACAACTACATGTACTTAGGGTTAGGATTAGGGTTTTAGTATTAGTTGCATGTAATTATGCATAATTTACTGTTATTATAGTATGTAGCATATGTAACAATGACACTGTAGAATAAAGTGTTACCAAACTGACATCCACTCATAGATGTATTAAATCTGTAACGCATCTAAATTGGCCTTAATCAACTTAAAAGTAATAAATAACATGTGTCTTGACACTTTGTGCAACATGTAGATTTATATTAGTTAACAAACTGTTTTTTGGCCCAATTATATCGTCTTCCAAACCCATTTGAATGATTATTTGGTGTAAAACGTTGTGTTATTTGTGTGCGGCGCGCGCGATTCCCAGGCCGAGTGCAGAGAAGCACCTGTTTCCGCGCGCGCCTGTGACACATTCCTCACGCGCTGATAAGACTCGCGGATTCATGGAGACTCACCAAAACCACAGCGGAAAATATCCATATGAAGAGAAATATCCACTTGCCTTCGCCCTGACTTACTAAAGCAAAACCGTGCCAAGCATTCCTTGCTTTATTTGGCTTTTTAATCACTCTTCTCCTAAAATATCCCCTTTATCCGATGAAGAGTACATCTGCAAGATGTAAATAATATATAATGTGTCTTTAATACTATGAACTAACATTTAAATCAATCATGTGAGTGCCTAGAAAACATGCCTAGAAATCTTCACCCTTTATTCAAATATTATTCAAAATTTGGGTAACACTTTATTTTAATAACATATTTGTTAATAATGACCTTCAAGTTCAAAATATGAGGAAAATATTTGGTTGCACTTTGTTTTAAGGGGTCATTGTTACAGTGTGATTATATATTTAAGTACTGAGTAATATTAATTTACTACATGTACTTACTATAGGGTTTGGGTTTGGTGTATGTAATTATGCATCATATATAGCAATAACTTGCATGTAACAAGGACACGGTTAAATAAAGTGTTACCAAAATTCTTTGGACTTTGTTAGTATATTGCATTGTACATTTTTGTGATAATAACGCAAAGAAACATGCCAAATTGTGCCGACATGAGTTTTGTCCAGGCTGTCATACAAAGAAATTATGAACAAGAGAGAACCAACAAAATATGAATAACTGATTATGTTGTAGTTAGTGCATGCTTTTTCCTCTCAGCTTTTTGTTTTGCATAGTAAAATAAAACCTGTAGCTTTTTTGCCGAATAATTTTTTGCCAAATAATTTTGTCAGATAAAAAACATGTTTAGTGTTTTGTTCGTTCCTCATATTTAAAGTATTAAAAAAAAAATTGGTTTATCTTTATTTTACTGTGTCCTTGTTACACGTTATATGTAGTTACTTTAGTAAATTAACTAAATAATTAAAAAATTTGTTAATTAACTAAAAAACAATTTTAATAAATTGTGCATAATTACATGCAACTAACCCCAAACCAAACCCTATAGTAAGTACATGTAGTTAATTATTATTACTCAGTACTTAAATGTATAATTACACTGTAACACGGACACCTTGAAATAAGTTGTACCCCTTTATTTTAAGGTGTCGTTACAGTGTAATTATACATTCAATGACTGAGTAATATGAATTATCTACATGTACAGTACTTACTATAGGGTTAGGATCAGGGTTAGTTGCATGTAATTAAGCACAATTTATAGTAATTACTATAGTTACTACATGTAACGTGTGTAACAAAGACACAAAAATAAAGTGTTACCTAATAAAGTGTAACCGTTTATTTTAAGGTGTCCGTGTTACAGTGTAATTATACATTTAATGACTGAGATTTAATGTACTTACTATAGGGTTAGGGTTGGTTTAAAGTTAGTTGCATGCTATTATGCACAATAATTACAGTACATGTAACGTGTAACAAGGACACTGTACGATACTGTTACCGAGTTTTGCAACACAACATCAACACAATAAGCACATATATAGTAGTTAAGGACATCTAATATAAAGTGTGTTATAAGTTTGACTGCATCCTGTCGCTCTCTCTCTTTTCCCAGCTGTCCGTGCGGATCGAATGCGAGGGGGAAGGAACAAGTTCGGGCCCATGTACAAGCGCGACCGTGCGCTGAAACAGCAGAAGAGAGCTTTAATCAGAGCCAGCGGCTTTAAAATGGAGGGCAACCCGACCCTCTTGTCCAGCGGTCAGACTGAGTACTCTCATCCCGGGTCGCTCTCGGTCCTCCAGCCCCCGCCTCTCTCGTCTCCGGAGTACGAGTGTCCTCCTCTCTGTCCTCCAGCCCTGAGTGTGGCGCTGCAGAGCTACGGCTCATTCCCAGCTCAGTACCAGTACAGCGCTCCCAGGTCCATTAAAGCGGAGTACCCGGATGTGTACTCCAGTTCTCCAGACTCCTCTCTGGGATACCCGTACCCTGACGGCTGCATGCCCGAGTCCCCTCACTCCAGTCCCATGAACCCCGGGCTTCCCCCGCTGGTGCTGGAGCTCGTCAGCTACGACCCGGATGAGGAGCAGGTACGAATCATCAGCTGGAGTTATAAATGAGACAGTGCACACCTATACTTTATATTAGGTGTCTTTAACGATCAGTAACTAAAAGTAATTTTTAGGTACAAATAGGGCTGTCAAATAAATATTAGAATTTCGAATATTTGTCGATTAAAAAAAAAACTGCACATTCAAATTTTTGGTGTGTCATGATGATGTAGCGGATGCGGTTTGTTTCTGTTAGTTTATCCAGTATACAGCAGGTGTGGCTGCGTTGTTAATCTGACAAATGTCGTAAAAAGGCTCTTCCTGCTGACGAAAACCCACGATCATAAATCGTGCAACGTCTTACTTGACCATACTCGCATACTCTGGTGTTTTGTAGATGTAGTGAGTAGAAGTTGTTTCTGAATGGCAGTTTGCTCATGTAGTTCATTACGCTGTGTGTTGAAGCGTGTTTTCTCAGGTTACTGATGCACTTACAAAGTTTTATTCACTATTGTAAACTGATTTTCCTTCCTTGCATGCACATTAAGGAAATTATATTTGATTTAAGAACAGTTGTTTATGCACTTTAAAAAGTGAATGTCAGTTCATTTCAATAAAAGATGCGATGCTTGATTTGGTTTATTTGCTTATTGCGCTCGCGTGCGCCCTCTTGTGGGCATAGGAGACAATACAGGACTTTTTTTCTCTAACATTAAGTATTGCCTTTAGAATTCGAATATAACTCGAATTTTGCTGATATTTAAGAAAGAAATTCGAATTTAGCTTTTCAGCCATTTTGACAGCCCTAGGTACAATGACTTTATTTTACAGTGTCATTGTTACATTTGTTACATGCAGTTACTATAGTAAAAACTATGCATAATTACATGCAACTAACCCTAAACCAATCCAAACCCTAATCCTAACCCTATAATAAGTGCATTCTGTAGCGGCCTTTCACAGACAGCAACATAGTGTCGTCCCAGATCCGGCCCACATCTGGTAAGCGTGGAATCCACATGTACCAGATGTGCGTTTATAAATAGACTATTAGGAGTGTAATATGAGATAACATTGTTGAATTTAACAAAGATACAGTAATTGCAGTTGCATTGCATGAAATGCTTGCCTGTCTTTTTTCCTCATATGGGAGACGGTCCTCCAAACAGCAAAGATCGCCTCTGAGTACATGTAGTTACTTAAAGGGATAGTTCACTTTGAAATTAAATTTTGGTATGTTTTAGCTTACCTCAAGGGCATTCAAGATGTAGGTGTCTTTTTTTCCGCAGTAGTTTCAATTTTGATATTTTTAGGTCAAACCGTTCTTGTCTGTCAGTCATTTAATGCAGGTCTGTGGTCACTGTCTCAAAGAGCATGCACAGAGTCCAAATTAAAACAATTCCCCATCGTCCAAATTAAACAATTCCCCATCGTAAGTACACATTGATGGCCTAAGATACGAAACGAGCGGATTGTGTGAAAAAACGAACAGTATTTATATCGTTTTTACCTCTTGTACACAGCCACGTCCAAGTGATCTGAGGGCGCGAGCGCATCCTGGTGTGT
The DNA here is from genome assembly GCF_949319135.1 of Squalius cephalus. Taxonomy (NCBI): domain Eukaryota; kingdom Metazoa; phylum Chordata; class Actinopteri; order Cypriniformes; family Leuciscidae; genus Squalius; species Squalius cephalus. The sequence goes on from NC_137137.1 coordinate 33,734,241, forward strand.
GTCGTGTACGCAGACTGGTGCATAGATATATACATTAGATGTTGCCTTGGCTACGGCATTCGTTAAGAACTGCGTAGCCAAGGCGACATCTAGTGTATATATCTATGCACCAGTCTGCATCAGATCACTTGGACGTGGCTGTGTTATAAGAGGTAAAAACGATATAAATATACTGTTCGTTTTTTCACACAAACCGCTCGTTTCGTGTCTTAGACCATCAATGTGTACTTACGATGGGGAATTGTTTAATTTGGACGATGGGGAATTGTTTAATTTGGACTCTGTGCATGCTCTTTGAGACAGTGACCACAGACCTGCATGATATGACTGTCAGACAAGAACGGTTTGACATAAAAATATCAAAATTGAAACTACTGCGGAAAAAAAGACACCTACATCTTGGATGCCCTTGAGGTAAGCTAAAACATACCAAAATTTAATTTCAAAGTGAACTATCCCTTTAATATTACTCAGTTCTTAAATGTATAGGACGTTAATTTGGACAACATTTGGATGTTAACTAATGGGACCATATTGTAAAGTGGGGACACTGTGAACAATTATTTTCATGATTTGTTATCACAACATTTTTTCTTTTGTCAAATCAACTAAGATAATTCATGTGGCTCAGATAACATAATATATTGAGTTTCTGTTGATTAAACCAATCTTCTTCATTGTATTAACTCAAATTTTAAATGTCAAAGAACTCAACATTTTAATGCAACCAGGACCAGGTTACTTACTTTTTTTATGTTAAACCAACAATATTTTTGTACAGTCACTTTAGTTTAGGGTCCAATTCTCTTAACTAGTTGCTTACTAGCATGCATATCACTAGGATATTGACTGTTTATTAGTTTATTAGCATGGCCATATTCTACATCCCTTAATCCTAAACTTAATGACCTTACTAACTATTAATAAGCAGTAATCATAGTTAATAGTTGGACCCTTAACTAAAGTATGAACATAGAGGTGTTGCTATTTTTTCTTTAATATGTTGTATTTTTTTAATGGTATAAACAATATTCACCTCTGAATTTTGCACCATTTATTTCCACATAAAATAATACATTTTATTAATAACACATTTCATGCTATTTTTCAATGAATGCAATATTTAAGTTGAAAACAGAGTGAAGGTATTTAATATCACTCACTATTCTTATCAAAAACTAACTTTAGCTGGACAATAACTTTATTCTAGAGTTTATTCTGTTTCATTAATCTCCTATTATCACTGTAAAGCTGCTTTGAAATAATCTCCATGGTTAAAGCGCTATATAAATGAAGGTGACTTGACTGATTCCCTGTGTTTGCAGGTGCGAGGGAAGATCTGTGCGTATCTCCACCAGGAGCAAAGCGGCCGAGGGAAGCTGGACAAACCTCGAGCCTTCAGTCTGCTGTGCGTCATGGCGGATCAGACGCTCTTCTCCATTGTGGAGTGGGCAAGAAGCTGTGTCTTCTTCAAGGAACTAAAGGTACAGATCCGAGATAAGTCCATCATCCCAATAAATGTTTTGTCTAATAAAAGCCAAAGTATTTGGGAGAAAGTCTGCTATTTTGTCGCCGAATGGTGTATCTCCGTGAAAGATAACGCTGGGGGACGCCGAGGCATTCAGATACTCTCGTCAAGCAGCTTTAAAACTAAGATTACATTTGAATGTTTCGATTTTTGTGGTAGCATGGCTGATATCTGCGTTGAAGCGTCAAAGTCAGGAATTCTTGCTCGCTCTCCAAAGGTTTTGACTGGCTGTTAATGGAGTTTTAGCTAAATATATCAGATCTGGTCACTCAGTTGCAGTTCACATCAGGGAGTGTTGCTGCTAATCATTCATTCCCAAACAGATACAGTGTTGAATCCGCTCCGCTCTGACCTCTTATGAACAACATACAGTCAAACCAAACATTATTCAGACACCAGATATCATTTTTGATATGTTTTTACTAGTGGGTGCAGGACACTATAGTTCATTTCTGTAAGTGAGGAGAGCAAAATAAAGTAAAGTGTGACATTATACCCAATAATTCTTCATACAGAGACTACCAGTGAAATTTATACAAATTTGGGCCCGGAAATGATTCAGACACTTTGAGCTGATCATGTTTTTTCTTTAATTGCTAATGCTCTTTTTACACACAGACTGAACACAATGAAGCATTGCTTGGTGATTGGTTGAGCTAAACTGGTATTATCTAATTGTGTAGTTAAATTTAACAGCTGACAGATATTCAACATAATTCATGTGTGAGATAGAAACAGAAGGACGGACAAAACCAGTCAAATATCAACTGAGTTCTGATTTTCTAAACTATCACGAAGAAACTGTGATAATGTGAGAAATGTTGAAGGTGTCTGAATAAATGTTGTTTTTGACTGTACATTACAGCGAATATCCCGTCGATGAGTGCCTGCATGCTGGAATGAATTCAAGCAAATCGTGTAGAATTTGGAACTTTGTTTTTGCACATTCACACCTGCGTGACCGTCGCATTCCATTCTGTCGCCATGGCAACTAGCATCAGGATTCCGAGTGATGCGTAAAATGTTTCAGTTTTTGAAAATGCACGCCAGATTAATTACATTCCGCGCAGAAGATAACTCAGGAATCCCATGCAACGCTCCCTCTCCGCCGCATTGTTCCCGACGGTGCATTCGGACTCAAAAGGGCTTTATTAAACTCAGGGTTGTGTACGTCCTGTTCGGTCTGTGCACGACAATCTGAAGTGTGCCACTCGTGCGAGTGAGGTCAAGTGGGACGGATTAGATGTGGATATATGGTTCGAGTGATTGTGTCTGTGCTGAGGTTGATGTATGTGGCGCTACACTTCTATTAGAGTTTTCCTGAACACTGACACAGTGTGGCCTTCAAAAGCAGAGCGCTGAAAACACACAGGGTCAGTGGGGGAGGAAGACGTGGGACTGATGAAGGACGAGAGGTCATCGTCTGACGCTCGTAAATACAGCGCTCGTTTTATGATCTCGTTCTGCTCAGACGTTCATCTGTACGCGAGGGTTGCACTGCTGTGGATGTTTGAGTTAAACCAACTGGACGTCACACATTTATTATTGTTTTGGTCTTTCATTGAGTGGGGAATTGTCGTAAAGCCTTTGACATATTTCGATTTAGTTTTTAGATCATGTATGAAATATCTATTCCTATTCTTGAAGACTTTTTTGGGCTGCTTAATGCCGTTTCTGGACCCGGGCTTTCTCACACACACTCATTTACGCAGCTTTGTGACCGAGCACTCGTCTGTTTACGAACCCAAACCATGACTTTCTTTCTACTGTGGAACGCAAAGGAATCTATATTTTGAAAAATATATTTTACGTTTTTTTTTGACAATACAAGGCAAGTGAAAGATGAACATTAAATGAAAAATATCTTCTTGTGTTTTCAACCATACAATTAAAGTCAATGGGGTCCAAAACAACACTGAATTGTTTTGGTATTATATACTAGTGAAGTATTTATTTTTATATTTTCATTTTTCAATTGCATATGCTTTTGTCATTTCCATTAATTTTTTAGATTTCTATTTAGCTTTAAATAATTTTTTGTAATTTTAGTACTTATTTAAAATTAGAAATGAAAAAGTTTTTTGTTAACTTTATTTTAATTGGTGAAAACAAAATTTTCATTGTTTTAATTATTGATGACACTAAATCTCATTGTATAGACTGAAAGACAACGGCTGCGTCTGAAATCGCTTGAGTAGACACTTATCTTGAATAATAAGTAATTACTTCACGACCACTAAACAAGTACATTCTATATAGTATGAATGTAATCTGGACGTACTACATCCGCCATGTTGTCATTATCATGTTGTCATTATCGCTTCACTGTTATTCATCAATCCTCTCCTGTGGCCTCATGGGATAGTAAAGTGTCCATCACATACACACTTCATCTCACCAGAAGTTTTAGGTCATCCGGGTGCATTTCACCTAATTTTTTATGAGCACTGTGATCTCAGACATACTTCTTTTGTCACACACTGTTTTTCGCCTATAGTAGGGAAGTGTGTGATTTCGGACACAGCCCATTTTCCACAGAAGAAAGTAAGTCAATAGGTTTGGAACGACAAGAGGGCGAGTGAATGAATGAATTATCCCTTTAAGTGTCAGGGACTGGTGTTGTTGTTAGTTTGGTGACACTTGTGTGTTTGAGTGTGTAATCATGTGTGCTTCTGTCTGTCTTTGGTTTATTTTCTGTCCCGTGGGTTTGTGTGTCCTGTGCCAGATCATCATCTATGTTATCGTGCGGAAGTCTTGTCTGTTTGTCGTGTCTTGCTCCAGTCCTGTGTTTCTCCCTGACTGGGGAGGTTTAAGGTTTGTTCTGGTTATTTTTGGATTAAAATAACGCCCTCAAAGTCCTCACAATTCTTGACCCGCACCTGACACTTAAAGTCCCACTGTGGAGAAAATCCAGCTTTTAATGTTGTTTATGTGTCTATGTGGTGTTTTTAATATGTTTTAAGACAAACCATGTGTAAATTCATAAGTCGACAGCATTGCTGAGTATTTCCTCCTTAAAACTGCAGTGAACCAAAGACAGTCTCAAAAACACGCTTTGAAATCGCTGGTGTTTCTGACGTCACAAACTACCTTGTAACCAATCAGATCAACGTGTGATCGTCAACCAGTGGATCTCTGAGCTGAGTGAGTGAGTGGAGGCGGGGCTCATTTGCATATTCATAGAGCCGGGTATACTAAATGAGGCAAGGGTGTCGAGTTACAGTCAAGATATTTTAAGGCATTTTTTTAAGGAAAAAAACTTTTAAATATGTAATTTTGGTGATCGAAGAGACGAAGACGAGTTTTAAGGATTTAAACTGATTGACTACAGGGGTACTACAGGCTTTAAATCGGTATCATAGAGGCCTGATACTGTGAGCCCATTACAGCTCTTCTTTTCCCATGATTCAGGTTGGAGATCAGATGCGACTGCTGCATAACTGCTGGAGCGAGCTGTTGCTTCTCGATCACATCTGCAGACAGGTGCATCATGGGAGAGACAACAGTCTGCTGCTCATTACAGGACAGGAGGTGAGATTATCCAAACCTTCATTTATAATAACGTCATTATGGAAAAGCAGAACATTTCAGTACAAAGAGTCTAATGAATGGGGTATCCATGTTAAACGTCTCAAACAGGAAATGCTGATCTTGCATATTATGCTTTTGCATTCGTCAGTGATTCTTTGGCAGACTCTTAGTTAAAGTCCCACTGAAGTGCCTTGGATCGCGCAGCTTTGTTTGATGCGTTGATGTAATCTCCACTGAAACAGGAAGCTAAGGCGGGACATATTGAATGGCTCCTCCCCCTTTTCAAATAGCCAATAGCGTTTCATTTACAGACTGCGAGTCGTACTTGACGGCACCATGGAAGCGAATCTGAGCACTGATGATACTTTGGATTCAATAGTAGAAGTGTGAATAAATTCTAGCCATTTCATTCCTAACCAGCGTACAGTTGGAAAACTTCAGGAAACTCGAGCGTTTGAGCAACTGAACACACACTCAAACCCATATCGCTCCGTGATGAGTCAACGCTCGCTTTGGTCAGGTGGTGTTTATAGCATAGGGGCGGAGCTTTAGATTCTAGAGAGCATGTGATTGGACAAAAGATGTGATGAGAAGCTGAAGTCTGCGGTGATGTCATAAAAATCCCTGATCCATTTCAGCGAAAGTGCGAGACTAAGTTTTGAATGCTTAAATCTATTAAATGCAAATTTTGTCATTGTTTTGTCACACACCAGCTTATTCATAACCATAAGGCTAGCATATTCATACTAAAAGCTAAAAAACTTACATTTTGATTTCAGGAGGCCTTTAAAGAATGTGTCTCTTTCAGGCTTCTGCTGTGTTGTTATTTGGGCTTTTAATGCTCCAAACCTCATTGATGCATGAGTGAGGTTGTATAGGAACGCCTCATGTTGAAAGATCTGTGTGTGTGTGTGTGCTGTAGGTGGATCTGTCGGCGGTGTGTGACGCGGGACCGCCTCTGTCCAGTATGGTCCAGAGAGGACAGGATCTGGCCCGGAGGCTTCAGCTTCTTCAGGTGGACAGAAGAGAGATGGCCTGCCTGAAGTTCCTCATCCTCTTCAACCCCAGTGAGTCTGTGAGACACACACACACACACACACACACTGATGGAGGAACTACACACGGGGACTTCAGCGTGATTCAGACACTTTCCCCAAAAGTGTCCAAATATACCTGAATCCCCAATATTTTTTATAATAATAATAAACTTTATTTTCAATAGCGCCTTTAAAAGTTGCATCTCAAAGCGCTTCACAAAAATAAGAAAAAACAAAAGAGAAATATAACAATATAAAAAAAGCATTCATAAAAGAGAATGTCCAAATCATCCTGAATCCCCTGTACGTTTTAGTACACAGTGAGACACAGAAGCTGTGTTTCTATCCAAAGTTGTGAATTTAACTTTGGAATATCACAAAAGCAAAACATTTGCAAATAAAACCACTGTTTCCAAACCATGTGTTCAAGAGAAACATCGTCACTTGGGATTCTGGCAAAATATCAAATGGAAGTTTCTCTTTTCTCTCCGTCATAAATGAGTGTGTCTCAGAGCGTCAGACGAAACACAATAAACGCTGTCATGTTCTCGCGTTCGGATGCATTTTTTTTTAGTAATGCCAAGCTGCAAAATATTTGATTGGGTATAAATCACAGGTAAAAGTACTTTTAAGAACTCTTAATCCATATCCAGTAAATCATGAACATTTGATAGTCATTGGCTTTCAAATTTTGTTGTGGACAATAGGGAACAAAACAAGGATGAGAACCGCTGCCAACAGAAAACCAGTCATTCATTATTAGTTAAAAATAATACAAATAAGCTATTGCACATTTTAGTTAATACTGTTCAGGAATAAATAAAAAAACATTAAACAAAGATTTCTTTGTGACAACATGCCCCAATATAAAGGCTAGA
>NC_137137.1:33751214-33803714 GCF_949319135.1 Squalius cephalus
AATATAGTTACATTTTGCATTGAAAAAAACAAAATCAGGCAGTTGAGAGAAGCTAGGACTAATTTTACATGAGTGTACTGTATGTATGCGGATAAAGTTGGATATTATATATTATATATATAAGGAATAATTGACGACAGGCCGTTGAATTATTAGAAAAATAATGCACACCCGAGGTGGTAATGAGGTCACGACGCGAAGCGGTGTGCATTATTTTTCTAATAATTCAACGGCCTGAAGTCAATTATTCCGCTTATACTACAGTTACCACACCTCGAAACATTGTTCAGATTATGTATTTCAAGACGTTTGTAAAGTTTTTGTCATTAAAACGCTCTTGTATGTAGGACTAATTTCTTACGCATCTAATCCAATGCCTCCGTTGCTAATTCCAAAACGTCATTGTAGAGTTAGTAACGGAGGTTTGAGCCACTGATAGCAGACTAATGCTGGGACACACACGACTAGCTGACACATTCTCTGACTGTTTTCATCGCAGCAGATTTTAAACACCGACTTTGAACACAGACTGAACGCGCTGAACACGCGTTTGGGCATGATCAGTCATCAAATTACATTCATAACCGGCCTTAAAGTGTGTCCTCGGCTCGGCTTTATGCAGTTATTAGAGAGAGATGTTGCAATAATGAGACAGAAAAGCATGTGCGTCAATATTATTATTTATTTATTAATTCAATTCGTTTTAATTAATTCGTTCATTCTTTTTTTTTTATTATTGACAGATGACAAAAAAGCCTTTTTAACAAGTAAGGCCTATTAATAATTATTTATTTGTTATATTATCTGCAATAAAAATCCGTGCTGCAGGACTATCCATTTATTTAGCCTATATTCAGATTAATTTTCTATTGATTATAGATAGGAATATACTTTATTTATTAAAATTAAACTGCATGTTTCCATTGATTGTGAAGCTAGACATTGAAAATTGCAGATCAAGCGCATGGGGCTAAATGTTTTTTCTTGTTATGAATTGTATCCTATTTTCCGTTATTACCGTTAACTACGCGGAGTGATATGGAACTGTAATGCGGTCAAGACCTGCCTGGAACTACTTTAGCTGTGCGTTTCCCTAAAAATAATGCACACCTTAGAACGTTCTTCAACCAATCAGATTCAAGCATTCAACGGCCCTGTAGTATATATATATATATCATTTTATATACAGAGCACTGGACTAATAAAGTAGAATTTTTTGTGACGATATAAACAATCATGCAGCCGAGGTTTGCTATGTCACATGTATTGCTTTACGTGAGTGTGTATGTAGAGTGTGTATGTAGAGTATGCAGGTTTTAAGCACTTTTAATATACAGCTGGGCGATAATATAGATTACATTTTTGGACATTATAACAATACAGCTGTTGAAAATTGTCTCTATACTGTAGCACTTAACGTGAGTGTACTGTATGTATACGGGTGAGGGTTGATACAGTAATTTGTTGATTAATTCAAGTCAATAATTCGATATCTGGTGATAATGAGAATTTTGAAATCTGTGAGTTTATGTAAATTTTTTAACAATTTGGTGTGGTGACAAGCCAATCACTGTTTGGTGATGTACATCACTGACACGGTGAAAAATCAATGAAAAACAAAAAGCCATTAATGCTTGAATATTACGTGTGGTTTTGCAGCTTACCTGACTTTTGTGGGCTGGTTTTAACGGGAATTTCCCAATGTTGTCCTCTTTAAAACGTTCTAGAGGAAATGACAGATGTTATATGCAAGTAAACAGGCTTTGTGAAGAATTTCACGACTAAAAGTGACAGTAAAGCACTCTCACACACCGTTCCTGAAGATGAGCGGGTTGGCGCTCACGGGAGTCGAGCTCTCGCTGCTCTCAGGGCTGGAAAGAGTCGGCAGACTGTGTACCCATGATGCACTGGGAGACTTCTGCGAGGGCAAGAAGCTGATTGGCTGAGAGCAGTTCTGCAAAAGGGAATGACATCAAAAGTGAGTTTGATAACTGTGAAACGGATCATACGTAAATCAGCAAAAATAATCAGTCTTACTGTAAACGACAAGGCTTTCCGCTTGTCCTGAATTCTTCTTATCGCGTTCCGCACCTGCGTCATCATAAAGCATTCAGATACAGTGTTATACTGCAATCATACCACTGAAACGTGAGAGATGTTAATACAGAAGTCATACCTCACTGTTGTAAACCGCATACACCAGAAATATGTACAGGCCCTGCAATATGAAGAGAGTTAACGCTGCTCGATTACGGCAAAAATCACAAACATAATTATTGAGATCACAACTGAGCTATTACACATGGCTAGAAACATCATGCATTTATTGAACTATTAAATTTAACAGTGGATATCCTTAACTTTCACCATTTAAAAAAAAGAAGAAAAAAAATGGAGATGTAAATGTGTTCAACTATAATGAAAATAATGTCATAATGCAAAAAATCTTAATGCAACCTATAATACTGTGAAATCGAAGTGCTATATGCAAAATAATTTGTTTTTCCTTTCGATTTTGGGGTATAATATGACGTGAATATTATAACAGGGTTTGTGAGATTCAGTCAATTACTTTAGGATTAAGCAAGAGAAAACAAAGTGTTTGAAGATTAATTTTACTATAATAAACAGTAAATTACATTGTTTTCTGATCCAATATAATAGCAAAATGTGTCTGAAAATCAAATCAAAATCTGTCGTGAAGTGACGTCTGTTTTTCTATTATATATTTATGCTGTATTTTTCAGTTACACATAAACACACACATTTTGTTTTTCCTAATTTTTCATATACTATATGGTACATTTTGTTATTTTGACTTGTTTGCGCTTGAATTATCACTAGTAGTTCTCAGTGTATGACAAGTTTTGGTATTAGCAAAATACTTTCTTACTTGCTGATCAATACATATCAAGTGTCTGCATAATCTTGCTTATTGACTACTATTTGCTACTTGACAGTTCATAATTCATAGTACAATTAATTAATTAATTCTAGTTTGAGCAGTACACTTCATAATAACTGCATGCAATGAATCATTAGTAAAGCAATAGTAAATAGTTAATTCATCATTTATAAAACATTGTAGATTTATAAAGCGACATTAATAAGCAGTTTATAAATACAGCAATAAATGCTTTACTCTTGATGTATAAGCATATCTCTAATGTATTTAATTGTATGTTCATACGCTATTAATGATCAATTTATCATTTCTAAAATAAAGTATTACATTATTTACAAACCAGTTATTTAGGAGTTGTCAGTGGTTCATAAGATCATTTAGTAAGTGTAAGTAAATTAAACTACTTAAATGTTCCTTGTTCCATGTTGCATATGTGACATTTTTCAGACATTTTGCCAATTTCTATAAAAATGCTCTCTGTTGCAGTGACATACGTGTGTGTTTGTGTGTGTGTGTATGAGATAGAAAGTTCATTCCACTTTGGGTTTATGCTCTAGGACCAGACCTTGATTTAAATGTAAATTTTTTTAGATTTATGCCAGTTTTGTTTATTTTATTTGCCAATTTCTGTAAAAATGCTCTCTGTTGCAGTCACATACATGTGTGTGTTTGTGTGCATGTGTGTGTGTGTGTGTATGAGATAGAAAGTTCGTTCTACTTTTTATTTATGCTCTAGGACCAGACCTTGGTTTATTTGTAAAAATTTTCAGATTTATAATGGATTTACTTTTATTTTTTTGACAAACAAAATTAAAAAAAGTCATTTTTTTCATTTTCCCATTCATTTTCAATGTGGGGTCATTTTGACCCCAAACAGCTTAAATGGTAAAAAAAAATTTACACACCTTTAGAACAACCAATTTTTTTTGTGCATGTTTAGATAGATTATTTAGGAAAAGTCACAGAGTTTCATGCCCCTGCGATGAAGGTAACACTTTTAAAAAATGAAGGAAAAGTCCATTGGGGTCATTTTGACCCCAAACAGCGATTAAGGGTTAACTAATGACTCATAGCATGCAGTTATTATGAAGCGTTACCAAATTTGCAAAATAGTTAGACATTCATCGATCAGTACTTTTTACTTTCAATGCTCAACTACATAAAACATTTGACTTAAGTCATATTTTATTAGAGCATCCATACTTTTACACAAGTATTGATTTGTTTACTTCATCCTCCACAGTCTAATCTTAGTAGTTTAGCTGTTAGCATAGAATCAGCCATATATACTGTGAGTGTATATATATATATATATATATATATATATATATATATATATATATATATATATATATATTAGTGCTGGGTAACGATTAATCGCATCCAAAATAAAAGTTTGTGTTTACATAATACATGTCTGTGTATTGTGTATAATTATTTTTGTATATATAAATACACACATATGCATGTATATATTTAAGAAATATTTGCATATACTGTATATATACTGTATTTATATATATCTCAGATAGCAGGATCTTTCCATGCACTTCCTCGATCTTTGTTCTCGCTGTTCTCACAGACGTCTGCTACATAAACACTCATGATAGATTTGCAGGGCTAATTATATCAGGAGAGTTTCCTGCTCATCTGTCTCATCCTCTCTGTGCATCTCCCCCGTTCTCTCTATCGCTCTTCTGCTGCTTTTATCTTTTTCCCAGACGCACACAGTAAATCTACATTAACAAGCTCTGGGAGGGAATTCAGCCCTCGTTCATTATAGACATGGGAGGAAGAAGAGACAGAAAGAGCAAGAAAGCTACATGAAGCTGAAAGAGAGGAAGTTCATTTCAAATGTGTTGACGGATCTGAGCCTGATTAAGAGGAAGGCAAACACATCTGAACTCTCTCTCTCTCTCTCTGTCTTTCTGTCTTTAATAACATGCATGAGTTAAGCTACTTGATTATGGCAAAAATCATTAACAATTATTGGCAACACTTTACAATAAGATCCCATTTGCTAACAATAGTTAACATGAAATAACACAGAACAATTTTTATTAAAGTCCCCCTGTAGTCAACAACTCATCTTTGATCACCAAATTGACATATAGAAACGTTTTTCCCTTGAAAAAAGTCTTAAAATATCTTGAATGTAACTCGACACTCTTGCCTCATTTAGTATGCGCGGTTCTATGAATATGCAAATGAGCCCCGCCTCCACTCACTCACTCAGCTCAGAGATCCACTGGTTGACGATCACACGTTGATCTGATTGGTTACAAGGTAGTTTGTGACGTCAGAAACACCAGCGATTTCAAAGCGTGTTTTTGAGACTGTCTTTGGTTCACTGCAGTTTTAAGGAGGAAATACTCAGCAATGCTGTCGACTTATGAATTTACATATGGTTTGTCTTAAAGCAGATTAAAAACACCACATAGACATATAAAGAACATTAAAAGCTGGATTTTCACAAACAAGTGGATCTCTGAGCTGGTGTGAGTGGAGGCGGGGCTAATTTGCATATTCATAGAAACGCATATACTTAATGAGGCAAGGGTGTCGAGTTACATTCAAGATATTTTAAGGCATGAAGAAAAATTTTCAAGGAAAAAAAACGTTTAAATATGTCATTTTGGTGATCAAAGATGAGTTTTAAGGGATACAATTATTGACTAACAGGTGGACTTTAAAAGTTTGTGTAATAAATTCTGTCAAACCAAAAAAATTCTTTCTAAATCTACTTCTTGTGACGTCTATTCAATGCTTTTCCCATTTAACACAATAATGGTTTTAAATAACTTTTTTTCGGTTGGTAATTTCTCCGCCAACATTAATGTGTGATTAATTCGATTGATCAATTTTGGCTGAGAAACCACCATATGAACAATATAAACAAACATACATTACAAGCACATTACTGTAAAGGAAAGGGTTTTTAAAAACAAAACATGCGGTCGAATGCGGCAAAGTAATCATATTATCTTGATTATTTAGTTTTTTAGAATCACTGGAAGCCAAAATCACAACTGAAAATAAAATCTGATGAATCGGCCAGTTGAGTGAATAATTCAATGACTCACTCATAAAGACCACTTGCTTTGTCCCGAATGAAAAGCATTGAGTGTTGTTACCTGAAAAGCATTGAGCGTGATGAACAGATAGGCCACGACATCAGACAGGTGTACCAGCACGCCACACAGCCAGGTCAGGCCTAAAACTGGTAACAAGATCAACACCGGCCGCGTCGCTGCCCTGCATGTGCACACACACACACACACACACACACACACACACACACACACACACACACACACACACACACACACACACACACAACATCACATCTTCATATTACTGAATGCATTGGCTAGGCTGCACAGTTTTACACTCTCCTTCAAGGACACCTATAACTAGCTGATTATAAAGACACTTTTGCTTCATTTCCACTATTTGAGCGTAGGAAATATCTATAAAACAGGTGTCTGTTGATATTTGCATGGTATCTCTTCAAGTCCAGGTGGCTGATAGAAACAGAGGAGATACTGGTGGGCAGATGCTTCCTCTGTTATGAGCTCAACAAGATAAGAGCAAAGCTAGAAATGACGGGTCCGTACTGCTCTCTCTCTCTCTCTCTTAAGGAAGTTGAAAAGTGAAAAGCAATCACCAGGTAAGATCCAGCGTGTGAAGTTTCGAATCAGAGCTGGGCGTCAGCATTTTGGCTCTGCGACGGGCACTGGCCACTGTAACCATAACAACACGAAAAAGCACCACGGCGTTGACCTGAGAACAGAGAAATAACTAGTACAATGAAGACTATCTTTCAACTTTAAAGGGATAGTTCACCCAAAAATGAAAATTAGCCCATGATTTACTCGCCCTCAAGTCATCCTAGGTGTATATGACATTCTACTTTCAGACGAATACGACCGGAGTTATAGTAAAACATGTCCTGGCTCTTTCAAGCTTTATAATGGCAGTGAATGGCTGTTTCTGTTTTGAAGTCCATAAAAGTGCATCTATCCATCATAAAAGTGCATCTCTCCATCATAAAAGTGCATCTATCCATCATAAAAGTGCATCTATCCATCATAAAAGTGCATAAAAGTGCATATATCCATCATAAAAGTGCATCTCTCCATCATAAAAGTGCATCTATCCATGATAAAAGTGCATCTATCCATCATAAAAGTGCATCTATCCATGATAAAAGTGCATCTATCCATGATAAAAGTGCATCTATCCATGATAAAAGTGCATCTATCCATCATAAAAGTGCATAAAAGTGCATCTATCCATCATAAAAGTGCATAAAAGTTTATCTATCCATCATAGAAGTGCATCTATCCACATCTAGATGTACTTTTATGATGGACAGATGTACTTTTATGATGGACAGATGCACTTTTATGATGGACAGATGCACTTTTATGATGGACAGATGCACTATGATGGACAGATGCACTTTTATGATGGACAGATGCACTATGATGGACAGATGCACTTTTATGATGGACAGATGCACATTTATGATGGACAGATGCACTTTTTATGATGGATAGATGCACTTTTATGATGGATAGATGCACTTTTATGATGGATAGATGCACTTTTATGCACTTTTATGATGGATAGATGTACTTTGATGGACTTCAAAACAGAAACAGCAATTCACTGCCATTATAAAGCTTAGAAGAGCCAGGACATTTTTTAATATAACTCTGATTGTATTCGTCTGAAAGAATTATAGTAATAGTAATAGAGTAATAGTAGTGAAGATTTGTGACAACATCTGTCATATTATTAGTTGTCTAAGAACCTTTCCACCCTCAATCTGTCGTTGTTGTTGTTTTTTTGCATCTGTGCCTTTAAGAAGTTTGCATGCATTTGCAAAACCTGTGCTACATGGGACAGTGTCACAAATGAGTATCTTAAAGCATATTAAAAACACCATATACACATTAAAAATATATATTAAAAGCTGGATTTTCACCACAGGGGGACTTTAAAAAAAATGAAACCTGCACGGATGAATTGTTCACAATAAAATCTATATATAACATGCATTTCAAAACCAGACAGGGTGAATTTTAATTGCATGCTGACTATAAAACTATCAGCATTGCATGTGCTCACACTCTCAAAAGCAGATAAGAGCTTCACTTCATCTGAGACACACACTCTCACTCGGAGGAACTGCACACTTACGGCCAAAACAAAGAGCACAGGTCCTGCAAAAGCCCAAATCACATTGGACTGAAGGTTCAGCCAGCAGTATTGCTGAGCTCTGTACTGGTCCAAAGTGGCCACCAAGGTTACAGCGACTATAACAACCGGCAGCCCTGAGGAAGACAGAGCAAATACACACACAATGCATGAGAGGAAGGTTAATCAAACAGTACATGAATACACACACACACACAGACGGACGGACGGTTCTCTCAGTTCTCACCCCAGCCCAGCACATAGTAGAGCTTCATCCTCCTCTCCTCGCTGATGTTCACAGACACCACTTTACTCCAGAGAAGCAAACCCTCCACCAGCATCCAGCAGAAAGAGGAGAGGAAGAACAGATGGAGGAGAGCCGACACCAACCAACAGGCCTCCTGCGCCACAGAAACACACACATATGATTTATGCCAAAAAACATCACAAATATAAATAGGTACACTACCATTCAAAATATCGGTGTTAGTGAGATTTTTAAATGTTTTTTAAATGAAAGAAGACTGCGTTTATATGATAAAAATACAGTAAAATCAGTAATATTGTGAATTGTGAAATATTATATGTTTTCTATGTGAATATGTTGTAAAATGTAATTTATTCCTGTGATCAAAGCTGAATTTTCATCATCATTACTCCAGTCTTCAGTGTCACATGATCCTTCAGAAATCACTCTGATTGGCTGATTTAAACATTTCTGCTTAATATCAGTGTTGAAAACAGTTGTGCTGCTTCAGATTTTTGTGAAAACTGAGATACAATTTTTGTTCTTTGATGAATAGAAAGTTCAAAAGAACAGCATTTATTTGAAATAGAAATCCTGTGTGACACTTTTATACACGATCACAATACAATCACTTTTGAAGCATTCTTGCAGAATAAAAATATTAATCTCTTAACAGAAAAAATAACATAAAATCTTACTAACGCCAGAGTTTGGATTGGTCATTTATGTATGTAATTTATCACTACAGAAACCACTGTCTTAATTTCACAGCTGTTTCGCTACTTTTATCAACACCTTCAGATATTTATGAAAACATTTAAAAATCAGGCAATATCAAAGTCTGCATCCCTCAGGTCCTCTTTCCTTATTTTACCTGCTGTTAGTTCAGCAAACTCACATGCAGTTTTATTGTTCATGGTTTTCTTTATATATAATGTCAGACTAAGTGGATCGTTGAACTTCATGATGATGAAAACACATTCATGATAATAAAATGTCTTTGGGATTGTAAGATAATTTCCTCCAATTCAAGCAGGTAAAAAACACAGTGCTGCATTTCATATATTTGATGTGCATAATATGGTTAATTTAACAACACTATAAAATCTCAGCCTGATTTTCTGTCTGACTGTAGTGACAATTCAATAAGATCAGTTTAAAATAAAAAACTATGATAAATATTGGACACATCTTATTTTGATATCTTTTTTTTTTTTATATATATTTTATTGATTTTACACAAACAACAAACCCTTATTTTGATATCTGATGTGTTAGTGATATAGATATATCAGACAGAGAAGGCAGACCTGGTTTCCTGCGGCCCAGTCGCTGAAGATCAGAAGAAACTGAGCGACAGTCAGAGCCACGATCAGGTTCTTGTGCACCGTAGTCCGATCTGACTTGGGGACGCTAGAGGGAGACAGAGAGCAACAAATAATACCATAGAGAGAAAAGTTGCATGGTTATTTTTGTGTGCAATCATCATATAATAAATAACTCACCCAACAGCCACAAAGAGAATGAGTGTGAAGAGGAGACCACAGAGAGACACACCAGAGCCGATCAAACTGAGGATCTGCAGAGCAGTCTCGTGTTCAACACTTCTCTACAACACACACACGCGCACACACACACAGACACACGCACGCACACACACACGCATTTTAGAAAGCAAAATAAAATCAAATGTATTGACTGAAATTCATAACTCATTCCCCACCAGCGTTAAAAAAAAAAAAAAAAAAAAGGTTGCCAGCAACTGCCAGCATTTTTTATCTTTTTCACAAAAATTGCATGAAATATATCAAAAGAAAGAACAGACTCTCTGCTAAAAAAAAAAGCTTTGTGCATTATTTTATTTTTTTTAATCAACAATTGAATGTGGGCAAGTTTAATAAAAAAAGCAAAGTTTTGCGCAAAAACCTGAGAAAAATCACGTTTTTGTCAAAGACTACATCCAGATGGGATTCAGAACGATGATCAGAACACAGATGGAGTAGATCGAGTCCATCAACACCTCAAAGCTTCACAGTTCTGTAGCTCGTCCTGGGTCGACCTTTCATTCAGTAACATCAGGCAGTTTTGATTTATATGCTGTTTAATGTTGATGATCGCGTTATTTTACATATGCATATGATTACATATGAGATGGCTTGTTTCTGCTTCTTTGCATGTGTTTTGATCGGGAGATTCTGTACTCTTTCAGAACATGTGTAATAGCGCCCCCTAGCGCATAACAGTGAAAACACCGAAAAGTCTGTGTTTGGCAGGGAAAGAGTTAAGTGCTGTAAGCTTTTTTTTATTTATTTTATAAATTACTCCTAAAATTGTTACACATAATTACACAGTGTATATGAGGTATTAACATTTATTATGAAATGAATAAATATTAAAAAAAAATTCTGGTTTCACTATATTCATTTGGCTATATATGATTTCACTTTATATTATTGGCTCTTTTAATAATAATAATTATTATTTTATTTGATATATCCACCTTTAAAAGCAGCTTCTCAAAGATAAACAATACATAAAACAAATAATTAAAATAATTAAAAACAAAAATCAGTAAGCTTGCATTAGTCTAACAAAATACGTCTAAAGTTGAGTTTTAAAAATCCCAAAAGTCTGAGCTTAATTTAACACTTTCTTTTACTCTGCAAATACATAAGGCAATTTTTTTTAAAGCAAAGTAATTCATTCTTGGTCAAATTTGTGGAATAAAAGATTAAAAAAAAGATAATGCTACTTTTTATCTCACAATTCTGACTTTATCCTCAGAATTGCAAGTTTATAACTCTCAATTGCACATTTATATATATAAATTCTGAGAAATACAGTGAGAATTGTGGGATATAAACTCATAACTGCAGGGAAAAAAGTCACAATTACGAGTTTATATCTTGCAGTTCTGACTTTTTTCTCAGAACTGTGAGATATGAACATGCAATTTTCTTCCTTGGTGGAAATGAGTATCTAGTCCATTTAGCGATCTGAAAGATTCATTGATCACGGATGAAACCTGCTCACCTGAACCTCGTAGATCTGTAACAGCAAGGCGAAGTTGGTAGTGTGATTACAGTAACAAGAAGTGAAATTATTCTGGGTGGAAATAACAGCGCAGCCTTTAGTTGACCAGCCTCCCCTCTCTAACCTGAGGGGTCGAGACACAAGAACAAGATCTCAGACGGTATAATAAGAACATCAGGCAAGAATTAAACAATATGATAAATGTAAGTAAATGAAAAGCACTTACATCAGGTCAAAATCCCAAAATGCACAGACAGGGATCAATTTCAATGTACTGTTCTAAAGAGTGAAAAAGACACACACACACACACACACACACACACACTTCATTCAATCTTGCTGAAGAGAGATTCATTTTAAACAGTTCACACTGCCGATCAAACGGTTGAGGTCAGAACCATTTGCTTTTGTTGAAAGAAATTAATCCTTTTATTCAGCAAGGACACATTAAATAGATCAAAAGTGACAGTAAAGACATTTATTGTGTTACAAAATAAATATTTTAAATAAATGCTGTTCTTTTGTTAATAAATTAACTTTCTATTAATCAAAGAATCCTGAAAAATAAAAAGTATCATGGTTTCCACAAAAATATGAACCAGCAAAAACTATTTTCAGCATTGATAATAATCATAAATGTTTGTTGATCATCAAATCATCATATTAGAGTGATTTCTGAAGGATCATGTGACACTGAAGACTGGAGTAATGATGCTGGAAATTCAGCTTTGATCACAGGAATAAATTACAGTTTAACAATATATTCACATAGAAAACAGTAATTTTAAAATGTAATAAGTTCACAATTTTTTCATCAAATAAATACAGTTTTAATGAGAAAAAGAGACTTCTTTCAAAAACATTTAAAAAATCAGTGACACCTCATTGTCCCTGTTACACGTCACATATACTGTATTATGTATTGAGGTAATAACTATAAATTGTGCATAATTACATGCAACTAAATCTAAACCAAACCCTATAGTAAGTACATATACTTCATTAATATTATTCCTATAACTCTGAAAGTCTGTAATAACATCATTTTTCAAAGCCATTACTAATATTTAGACCCATTATAACAATCTCTTCATGACTGTAGGCAAAGCTAATTTCAGAAATTAGTTCATAGTTTCTGAAAATATGCTAACAAACTAAACCTATGGAAGAAAAATAATGGCAAATGTGAATTTGAAACAAAAAAGCTTGTTGAATTGCACCAATTGAAAAAAATATGCATTTCATTAAACATAAACACAGCTTTTGTGTCTTTCTCATGTTTTCTGCATATATTCTGGCGCTGATAATCATCAAACACACTTTTCTATCAATCCGTTTTTGTGAATGAAATGAATGAACTGTTGCTCTGGTCTTCTGGTGAGATTATTAATCGCTAATCTACTGATATTCCTGCAGTTCCCGGGTCTGAAATGTTGAATTTTCTTTGATCCACTGAATTTGTGCGAGCGAAATAAATGGACCGGAAATTGCCTGTCAAATATTATGGGTTGTATAATCTGAAAGGTCTGATAATCTGAATTTCATTTTATTAATGAAAATGTGTGTAAAATATTTTGAATTGAAATATTCACAGCAGAAATATACAACCATGTTGAATTTCAGCCCATAAAAATGCAATGCATTAAAATGCAAGAACAGTAAATGCAATGCATTTTTTTTTCCAATTAGTGCAATTCAACAAAAAAATTAATTTCAAAAACATTTGCCATTATTTTTCTTCCACACAAACGGACGCCTGTCATTCCCCATACCTGAACCCTGTGCTGGAGTGTGAAGTGTATGGCCACGCTGACCGGCCGTCCGTCTGCCAGCACTGAGCTGGAGATGACCGATGAGCCCAAGACGGTTCCCATGTACCTGAGATACACAACCACACACGTCAACAACAGCCGTCGGAACAAACATGCATGAGGGAATCAGGAAGGAACAAGCCATTCTCTTTTTATTCACTGTGTGTCTGACCCACATGCAATTTCAGTGATAAGCTTGAAGCAATTTAAGTTTGAAGTATGGACTCTTTTCACATCAGAAGAAACTTCTAAAGATATGAACAGAAACTACAACAAATATCATTTTTATCTTCCCATTTGCCCCAACAGCAAAAGAAAAATCCATGATAGTGTTTTTATGACTTTCCAAAATAAGGAAAAAGGGAACACTTTATTTCAATGGTCAACTTGACATTCTACTAACTATAAGAAACTTGTCAAATACATGTTAACTAACTCTTGTTATACTACTATTCTATATACTATTCTACAGACTATAAGCAACGTTGCATGTACATGTCAACTTATTCTACCAGCCTGAACACTAACAGTCTATTAATACTTTAATAGGAGTTAGCTGACATGTAGTTGCAAAGTTACTTATAAGTGGACCATCGAAATAAAGTGTAACTAGCCGGAAAAAAATATTGAGAGATTGATTACGTTGTTCAGAAGAGAGAAAGATGTCAAATTAGCCGTCACTCCCTCAGCCGTTGTATTAGAGACACTCACACAGCAGCGTTAACTCGTTTTCTGTCATTTAATGCCAAGGTAATAAAACAACAACACTGTAAAAAAAAAAAAATCAACCTAAAAAAAAGTAAGTGTTTGTGCTGCCTTAAAATGTGAAGTTTAGTCAACTTGAAATGTGAAGTTGTACTAAGTGACAACTTGGATATTTGAGTAAAAAATTTAAGGCAGCACAAATACATTATTTTTTTAAGTTGATTTTTTTTCCAGTGAAGTATATTGTTATGAATAAAAAAAAATAAAAAAAAATAAAAAAAAATACCTATGATTTACAATGTTATTAACTAGGGTTGGGAGTCGAAAATCGAAATACTTGAGGTCAGGAATCGAGTACTTGCTATAAAATAAAAAAATCAATTCCCCTTATCAATTTCTTTGTGCTTTTTTAAATGACTAAACCATTCAAGCGCAAGACGACTTGCGCGCTGTTTTCACATCCAAAACGAGCACAAAGAAAAAACTATTTTAATGTGATTTTGAACCATTCAAGTGCAAGAAGACTCACACGCTGTTTTCTTTTTCAGTTTTCACATTCAAAGTCCGCTCACAGAAAGCCGCCTCTCATACTGTATAGTGGGCGATACTGAACTTTAACTGAGTGTAAACAGTAAAAACACACACACACACACACATGTATCAGTGTATTGGATCCATGCAGCTCTTAAAGTGACAGTAGCCTAATATTCCTGCTGCCGCTCTGTAATAGCGTTAATCAAACAACTAAAGACGGAGAAAATTCACTCGTTCTTGACTGAATATCTTTTGTTACTATATATTTTATTTATAAAGTATCAATAAAAGTATTTATAAAATCGTATCACTGCTGAGTTGTATTTTTTGGTGTGATTGTTTATTTGTTTTTTAATGAGTGTTTCCTTGTCTTTAATAATATAAGTACATTTATATTAGTTAGGCTAGCTGTTTTTGCTGTGCTATTATTAAACCACAGGCAAAAGTTCCTCTGTTCATTTTTGTTCATGGTATTCAGCCACAAAGAAATGTTTTGCAATAAGACCTAAGGTACGAAAGTCCATTTTTGCAGAAAATTGAAACCCGATCCAAAATTTTTTTTTTATGACGGATGAAAGTTTCGGAGGCAGTGTGTAAGCGTGATTGACACTACGTTTTTTAACGTGTGAAAATTTCAGACGAGAACTTCGGACTCAGTGTGCAAGGACCTTTAGAACAAATGTGAAAGATTTCTACGTTTTTTCTTTTTCTCTTTACTGGAATCAAAACTAGGAATCAATAAGAATCGGAATCATTAAAATTCAAAGGATAACCAACCCTATTAATAACTGTGGAAATGCATCATCACATTCTGGGAAAAGGGTCCATTACAATCATGTAGTGCATGCGGTTTAGTTCATTTGTAAGAAAATATTAAAGATTTAATCGTTTGACAGTCCTAATTCCAGCTTCCACTGAGCATGGCTTACCTCTGCGATCCATCGCTGACTATGGGAGAAACGCTAATGTTTTCCTCTCTTGCTGAGAGACACTTCACAGAGCCGTACCATGTGTTCAATAACGTCACCTTTCTGAAGTCTAAACAAGCACAACATATGAATCAAGGGGAGAACACTGTGAAAGGTTAACTGTAAATCATGAAACTTCATCGCCTATCAATCATGGTTTTAATCATGGCTTGCTTAGTTGGGGACATTTAATGTAATATTCAACAATATTATTGATCTGCCTGCACTGACACCATTATATGAGAACTGATCTGAGCTGGACGATGACTTCACGGTTTTCTCCAGAGCGGCTATATCTAAATAAATGAACTAAATTAATAACTTTTTCACAACAAAAATGAACCATCACTGAACTTACTTAAGCTGGACTATGACGCTATTTTCTTCTGGAAACAAACTATGTTGCATTATTTTACTGTAAAGCTGCTTTGAAACAACCTGTATTGTTAAAAGTGCTACATAAATAAAGGTGACTTGACTTCATCATCCCTACCATTGTTATGTAGTTCCTTCATGTTTTTAGCGGAGACAGAGATGCAGTCTCGATGTCCCACATCCGACCCACAGAACGCAGGAGCGCGAGACGCTTCAGACAGAAGCCGCTGTTGGACCTGCAGCTCTGAGACACAGAAACACACTTCTGCCGTGATATTTCTGTGTGTATCAGTGGCTCACTGCAAAACATGCTTTTCTTACTTCGTATTTTTGTCTTTTTTTCAGTCCAAATATCTAAAAATTCTTAAAATCAAGAAGCATTTACTAGATAAGTAAAATGACATAAGAAATTATATCTTGTTTTCTGATAAAAAAAATAAAAAGTGAGTTTTTGCTTAAAGGGATACTTCACTTTAAAATGAAAATTCTGCCATCATTTACTCACCCTCAAGTTGTTTCAAACCTGTATGAATTTCTTTCTTCTGCTGCACAGAAAGATAGATATTTTGAAGAATGTCAGTAACCAAACAGTTAACTGGAGCCATTGACTTCCATAGTAGGAAAAAAAATGTACTATGGAAGTCAATGGCTCCAGTTAACTGTCTGGTTACTGACATTCTTCAAAATATCTATCTTTCTGTGCAGCAGAAGAAAGAAATTCATACAGGTTTGAAACAACTTGAGGGTGAGTAAATGACGACAGAATTTTAATTTTAAAGTGAAGTATCCCTTTAAAGGTCCCATTCCATGGATAATTTTATTATTTTATAATGTTTCCTGGGGTGCCCTTATAATGTTAGTATGTTTTTTAGATCAAATTTTTTTATAATTTAGAAATAAAAGGCATATTTCCTAGCCTGATTTCATTCCCTGGTTTGAACACTCTGTTTGAAGGGGCGTGTCTGCTGTGAGACTTCAGTGTAAACGCCCTCTGCTGTGATTGGCTGACATGCTTGCATATGAAATATCTGGCATTACATGTGGAACTATCTGGAAAACTTTTACTATTACAGCTATTATACGTTTTTACTATTACAGCTATCTGGATTAACGAATCGTGAGAAGTTTTTTAAGTATTTAGATCTATTCCCATCACATAAAAGGTTGCAGTGATGAGCATTGAGCAGATGACAGCCTGTTGATCGCGTGAAAGATCTTATCATTGCAACGCAGTTCCTGCACTCACTAATGATTTCACCAATGCAAACATGAGGCATATAAATACAGTAAGAGCTTCGTTGTGCAGTGTAACAGCGTCATTGATTTCATAACGAGTTTTGGCAAGTGTCCAGATAAACTCGCGCTGTGATTGACAGCTTGGGCGACTGTAAAGGGATTGTTCTTTGATCGCTTTCTGTATATTAATCACAGTTTAAGTAAGATTATTTTCATCCTACTAAGAGAAACGATGTGAAGTTGATCGCTACTTCCATATTAAATCACTACTTACCGCTTGCTGGAATATGACTGGAGCTCCACACCGAGCTCTCCATTACTATTCTCCATAAACATTACTATGTTTCTTGTTGTATTTGTATTTGTATATGTGCACTGGAAGCTTCAGTACCAAGAAAAATTCCTTGTGGGTGCAAGCACACTTGACAATAAAGCTCTTTCTGATTCTGATTCTGATTCTGAATATAATTGAAATAGTCCCCTTCGTCAGTCTGAAACGCTGAGAGAAGCCTGCTTGATATTATCCCAGGTTAGAAAAACAGTCCGTGGTGAAATGGACAGAGCAAACTAACAACTTCGAATTAAACTTTTGCGGTATCCGATTATAGATAAACATCAACCACGTCTGTTGACATTTCGCCAGCAATGCGCCTGTGTTCCTGTGGGTGGAGGTTACGGTTCTAGTGACGTCATTAAAGAAGGAAGTAGAGGGATGTAGTCCAATCCAGGCGTTTTTTGTAGGCGACTTCTGTTAAATAAAATATCTCGCTTGGCATTGAACTTTGAGCTTTATAATTTTACAGATATTATTTATGCTCTAACAGCAACATTACACACTAACTAAAGTTTGAAACATGGGATCACGAAGAACGGGACCTTTAAAACAAGCAAAATTACATGGCAACGGGTTTAGAATTTTTTTTTTTATTATTATAATTTAGATTTTTTTTTTTAGAAAACAAGATATGATTTCTTATGTCATTTTACGTATCAAGTAAATGCTTCTTGATTTTAAGAATTTTTAGATATTTGGACTGAAAAAAAGACAAAAATACGAAGTAAGAAAAGCATTTTTTGCAGTGCTCTCATTCGCTCTGTGTGTGTGTGTGTGTGTGTGTGTGTGTGTGTGTGTGTGTGTAACTCACTGATGTTGTGGCTGTGTATCTGCACGCTGTCTGTGTCGTCCATCAGCAGAGAGTTCAGGTTGCTCATCATACGGTCTACAGTCTGGATGACAGCCATCGGCCCCTTCACTACCTACAATTATTCAGTTATTCAAACCAAACATTATTCAGACACCAGATATCATTTTTGATATGTTTTTACTAGTGTGTGCAGGACACTATAGTTCATTTATGTAAGTGAGGAGAGCAAAACTATGACATTATACCCAATAATTCTTCATACAGTGACTACTAGTGACATTTATACAAATTTGGGACCGGAAATGATTCGGACACTTTGAGCTGAGCATTTTTTGCTAAATGTTTTTCCTTTAATTGCTAATGCTCTTTTTACACACAGACTGAACACAATGAAGCATTGCTTGGTGATTGGTTGAGCTAAACTGGTATTATCTAATTGTGTAGTTAAATTTAACAGCTGACAGATATTCAACATAATTCATGTGTGAGACAGAAACAGAAGGATGGACAAAACCAGTCAAATATCAACTGAGTTCTGATCATATTTTCTCACCATTTTCTAAACTATAGCGAATAAACTGTGATAATGTGAGAAATGTTGAAGTTGTCTGAATAAATTTTGGATTGATTGTACATCAAAGCACAGATTTATCAAGGTTTCCTTTAAAACTCCTCTTGATGGCAGAGTAAATAACCCCGGCAATAACCAAACAGAGTTAACTTATTAATAAACTATATAAACGCAACATACATCACACTGTAGTGATGATATCAGAGGAACGGCCTCTGGCTCTTTGTGATATTGCTTAATTATGAAACAAATTTTGAATGTTTTTACATTTTAATGTGCATTAGTTACTGAATCATTAAGTATCAGACTACTGGTGAAAAGTTTGAGGTCGGTAAGATTAATTTTTTTTTTGAAACACCAAGTTTGCATTTATTTGATCAGAAATACAATAAAAACTATTTTTTATTTATTTAAAATATCTGTTTTCTATGTGAATATATAGTAAAGTGTAATTTATTCCTGTGATCCTGTGATTTTTTTAAAAGAACAGTATTTATTTTAGATGACCTTACTGTCACTTTTTATCAATTTAATATTTCCTTGCTATAATTTCGTTCCCCAAACTTTTGAACAGCAGTGCATTTATGAAAGGCATAACAGAATTACAAGAAACAAGTTAAAATCAGTGGAATGTGTCAAAAACTAACAAGCAATTCCAAGTTAATGTTTCAAAATCCTGATAACATGACATTACAAGTGCAATATGTATAAACTTATAATGATTCACAAAACACATTAGTAACTTGCTTAATGAAAGGGATCATAAAAATCCCTTCTAACAATTAGTAATTAATCAACACAATAAATGTCCCAATTGGGAGAGGGTGTGCAATTTTCAAAGAGTTTAATTAAACGTATATATTTTGGTTGCATTTGTGAGTTAAAAAAATTTACCTGGTTGTGTAAACTTGGCACATAATATCTAAATATCGATAAATCAATCATTATAGCCCTGAATCGAATCGCATCTCAGCATTATTTGAGGTATCGGCACATATCGTTGGCTGAGAGAATCGATGTCATATCATATATCGTGATGAACTGTCCGATTTACACCCCTAAACACAAAGCAGTTAATAAACGGGTCACTTCAGTCACCTCTTTGATGCTGTGCCATTTACTAATTCAATGAATAGGCTACCTATTTACAATAAGCACTTATCTCAAAAATAACTATTAAATAATAAATTAACCTAAGAATTGGCAGACTAAAATCAGCTTGAAAATGCTATCTCATGAAATAAAGGCATATCTGCCTTTGTATCCGCCTTTGTATTTTACAATTTAAAGGTAGGCTACACAGTGTTATTTCGTCAGTCAATCGTGAAAGTCTGGTGGTTGAAAGCTTCTGGCAACATTAAATCCAGGAGAGAAGAGCATTCTAGAGAAAGAGCAAGTAGAGAGTTTGAGCGAACACACGTTATATCTGAGCGAGAGCAGACAAGAGCCATGACACTGTATATCTGAGAACGCGCGTCCAGTTTTGTGCGAGAGTGAAGTAATCTGCCTGTGAGTTGAGAGATTGGTGCTCGCGCATTACTTGGATGCGCTCTCGACATTTGTCATTAAAATAACGCCATAGAAACGGCCTCAAATAAACTATAAAAAGGTGAAGATAATTGTGTCTGAAAGTGCCAATTGATTTTTTATTGGTTAAATAAACAACCGTCCTTCGGATGAGACGTTAAACCGAGGTCCTGATTCTCTGTGGTCATTAAAAATCCCAGGATGTCCTTCGGAAAAGAGTAGGGGTTTAATTCCGTCATCCTGGCCAAATTTGCCCCTTGGCCTCTGTCCATCATGGCCTCCTAATAATCCCCATATACTGATTGGCTTCATCACTGTCTCCTCTCCACCAGTCAGCTGGTGTGTGTGTGTGTGTGTAGGGCGTTCTGGCGCAATATGGCTGCCGTCGCATCATCCAGGTGGAGCTGCACATTGGTGGTGGTTGAGGAGATTCCCCATTCCATGTAAAAGCGCTTTGAGTACCCAGAAAAGCGCTATATAAATGTAACGAATTATTATTATTATTAAAATCAATGGAGACTATCTCGTATTTTTCCATGGGTGTTCGACCATTTCCACGGGATCGGCGCCTACACTGTACAAAAAATGTGCTGCCTTCAATATCAAGTTCATTGTACGTAAAAATGTAAGTAATTTCAACTTAAATAAAATTCAACTGACTTAAAAATTAGTTGTATCTTGTAGAATGTATAAAAAAAGTTGAAAACTGCTTAACTTATTTTGATGAGTTACAGCAATGTAAAACCTTGCACTGCAAAAAATGCTTTTACTTAGTATTTTTGTCTTGTTTCCAGTCCAAATATCAAACATTTCTTAAATCAAGATCCATTTACTAAAGTAGTGAAATTACATAAGATATTAAGTCTTGTTTTCTGGGGAAATAAATAAAAATGAAGAGAGTTTTTGCTTAAAACAAGCAGAATTATCTGCCAATGGGGTAAGAAAAAATTATCTTGTTTCTGTTTGAATTAACATTATTTTTCTGACCCCACTGGCAAATAATTGAGCTTTTTTTAAGCATCAACTCACTTCATTTTTATTTATATCTTATGTAATTTTACTCATCTAGTAAATGCATCTTGATTTAAGAATGTTTAGATATTTGGACTGGAAACAAGACAAAAACACTAAGTTTTAAAAGCATTTTTTTGCTTGAGATTGAGACGGTGCTTCAGTCACCTCTTTGATGCTGTGCCATTTACTGGCCTCCTCTTGGCTGAGGAGTGAATCTGCGATGGTGATGAAGCTCTGGCCGAGTCTCTCGGCATCTCGCCGGCTCTGGTTGGCTGTGCTGGGAAGATCAGCGGCCCGAGAGAGAACATTCATCAGAGAAACCATATCTCTGTCCTCCAGCGGTTTGTGCTCCTTCAGGACCGCTCGCTCAGAGGCGTTTAACAGACGGGACACCGAAGACCAGCTCTGCCCATCCACAGTATCAGAGAACACATCGTCTGCAGTCTGAGAGAAACAGGACAAGACACGAGTTAGATGGGCTTTACATTTTCTTAATTTAGTTTTTAACATTACTATTCGTGTCACGATTCGATACATATCACGATACTGAACTCATGACACGATATTATTGCGATACTCCAAGACATATGGTAAAAGGTTGATTAAAATGCTAAATTTGGTGTTACACTGTGTGTGTAAATGAATAGGCTTGGACTTGGTGCTGGAAACCCAATGCAGGACAATAGAGACACAAGAATAACAATATTCATGATTCTGAAGCTGAAAATACAGAATTATTTTAGATAAATATGCTTGAACTCTGACTAGATATATTTAAAATAATGTCGGACATTTTTACTGGTAACATCAGACATTTGGCATTATCAGGACCCACAAATATTCCCCCATTTCATTATTATACATTATATTCAACATTATATATAATAGTTTAATGTAGTACTGACACTAAAACTATGAAAACTTGAATTTTTTCTCTCATAGTAATTTTCATTTTTGGTGAACTATACACAATACAGATTGTCACTATCCACGAAACATATTGTTGCATTTTTATATTGCGATATATTGTGACACGATATATTGTGACACCCCTAATTACTATTACTTGTTTTACTTCTATTGCTGGCACTGTTTGCTTTAGCTGTTTTTGGTTATTTGTAATGACAGATACTGTGTGTAAGATACTCAAGCTGAGAAAGCACTCGACTCTGTACCATCCCGAACTGCATGAGCTCCTGCATGAAGTGGCTTGGGTTGGACCTTAGAGATTCTCTCAGTTCCTTCATCTTCAGATAGTGTTCTGTGGGTCAGAGAGTCAAGTCACCTTTATTTATATAGCGCTCTTTATAATACTGATTGTTTCAAAGCAGCTTTACAGGAAAATAATGGTGTCAGTGCAGGCAGATCAATAATATTGTTGAATATTACATTAAATGTCCCCAACTAAGCAAGCCAAAAGCCAATGGTGAAAAAAGGTGAAAAAGGCGACCAAAACTCCATCAGTGACAGATTGGAGAAAAAAACCTTGGGAGAAACCAGGCTCAGTCGCTCAGTTCTCCTCTGAACGAACAGTGTGTAATTATGATTCAGGCAGCATTATAGTTCAGAAGTCAGATTGGATTTGAACATTCAGAATATTATATAGAGCTGCACTGTCAGGCCGAGCACAACAACTTCAATACATTCAGACTTTAATCAGCTACAGCAACTCTTTCACACACACCTTTGCTGGTTCTGCAGATGAAAGGGAATGTGTGTGTGCAGACGGCAGAGCTGTACTGAGGCTGACCGTCAGACCGGCCATTAAAAACCACACACTCCTCTTCCTGTCTCTGCGTCGTCTCCAGGGACCCTGCCGAAATAATTATATCCACCACAAATAAACAGAAACTTACAAATTACAATTCATTCATTTTCATATATCAGCTGAAACTACCACAAAAAAATGATATATATATAGTATCATTATAGTTGTTTTGTTAAATATCCAAGATCCAAAGTATAGGACAACTATATATATATATATATATAAAGACGGAATGATAAGTCATGGGAGCATCAGACCAACTGAAACAATGAGCAATTAACAACATTTTAAGATTATTTCAGGCAAAATGGCTGGAAAAAAAATCATAAATACAATCACTAGTAATGTGATTTAATGGTTTATCACTTTTGACCAATAGGTGGCGCTGTGACCAAATTGATGTGGTGTGGTCAGAGTAAGTTGACAATGACACGCTGACATGGGCGCAAATGCATTTTCTATTTTAACAACGTGGTGCAGGACGTGAAAATGAAAACTGCGTCGGGCTGAAACTAGCAAAAAACACTTGCGTTGTGCTGGCGCTGGATTGCGCCGGATGTATAATAGGGCCCATAATTCACAGTCATTTTGGCGTGCGCTTCATTTAATTCATTTGCGCATTATTTACTAACGGTTTAACAAATCAACTTGAATTCTATAACTTTTTGTCAGCATGGTCTGAAGATGATCTGGTTCAATTTTCGTGAAAATCGGAGCAACCAGCCAAGAAGGAGTTAGAAAATGTAGGTTAAGGAAAATTCAAAATGGCGGAAAAATGCCCCTTCAGTAATTGGCCCCTAATTATAGTAATATTTATTTACAGATCCCACATGAATCTGAACAAAAAAAAATTATAACAATTCAAAATATATAATAAATATAATTCAAAGTAGACATTTAAAGCTACAATGGACTCTTAGAATTAAATAGCAAATATGATAGTAACAAAAACATTGTTTATTAGGCAAAATATTTAGCAAAAACTAGTATATTTTAAATATTAAAGTATTAAATATTCATATAAAATATAATATAAAATATATAATATATATTTCGATTATAATAGTGCATGTTAAAGTAGCCTATGTTATAATAATAATAACAAACGAAGCTAACCTGGACAGTTGAGTGTTGCAGACATATTCTGGACGGAGGGATGGACAGTGATGAGGCTCCAGTCCCGCCATCTGAATAAAGCTCTGTGATTGGTCAGCTCTGAGCAGGTGTTCAGCGCCTTCACCTCCAGAGCTTCACCCCAAATGTTCAGGTCAGTCAAGTTTCCAAAAAACGGCTCCGTAAAAGTTCCACCAAAGGTATCCTGGTCCTGCCCTAATATAAATATCCCGTCTCCATGTATAGGCCTATCATTTGCCTTTTCCCGTGCCTTCCCTTGCCCAGAATCTCCCGTTCTTCCGTCCACATAAATCGCCCAAAATCCATTGCTGAAGCGCCACGTGACGCAAACATGGTGCCAGTCTCCATCAATGGGCAGCTCGGCTTTGTAGGGATGATGTTGTCCTTGAATGAGAAGCGCTAGGCGGACCTTTCTGTCGGCGTGGTCTCGCTTGGACTCGTCGATCCGTCCGCGCAGCTGGAACTCGTTGATGAAGACGCGCGCGGCGTACGAGAACACCGTGGACACGTTCTCATGCCGCGGGTCCCACTGCACGCGCACGCAAACGCTCACCGCGGACAGTGACGGGAAAGACGCGTTCACTCTGGCATAGCCGTCCTTAGACTTGAAAGATAAACCTGGGAAGACCGTTTCTGTGAAGGTTCAGAGATTTCAGTTCAGAGGGATAGTGAAAATTAGCCCATGATTTACTCACCCTCAAGCCATCCTAGGTGTATATGACATTCTTCTTTCAGCCGAACACAATCAGAGTTATATTAAATAATATTCTGGCTCTTCCAAGCGTTATAATGGGAGAGAATGGTGCCTTAGATCTTGAAGCCCAAAAAAGTGCATCCATCCATCATAAAAGTAATCAATACGACTCCAGGGGGTTAATAAAGGCTTTCTGAAGCAATGTGAAAAATATACATATTTATAACTTTATAAACTATAAATCACTGGCTTTCTGTCAGGTCAGAGGTCACTCTTCCACCGGAACCATACTCGCGGACGGCCGTTACCGGAAGCCAGTGATTACAGTTTATAAAGTTATAAATATGGATTATTTTTCATACACTAACGCATTGCTTTGCTTCAGAACAGAAGGCCTTTATTAACCCCTGGAGTCGTATGGATTACTTTTATGATGGATGGATGCACTTTTTTGGGCTTCAAAATAACAGGCACCATTCACTCCCATTGTGAATCGAGGAAGAGCCAATCTGTTTTTTAATATAGTTAAAGAAGTCATAGTGTATACCAAAAACATTATTTCTGAAATTGTTCTGAACGTTCAAAACGTCAGTTTAAAAAAAAAAAAAACTTTTTAAAATTGTGTTTATTTTATTTTATTGCGAACATTAAGAACATTCAAGTTTATCATTTTGGAAACTTTACTTTTGAATGTTCTCTGAACATTCTGAAACATTTAAAAAATAGATGAGCAACCTACTAAAACGTTTCAGAAAAAAACCTCAACATTTAACAGTATTTTACTGTAATAAATTACATGACATGTCCGTTTTTTCCCTGTATATAGTACAGGAACTTGCTGTTAACCTATTAACAAGTTTTTTCCTTAAGCATTTTTACAATATTTACAGTAAAATTACAGTTAAAATTGTAATGAAATTAATACTGTTAATGTTTTTGGAAGTAAAAAAAAACAAAACAAATCATCTTATTTACAGTGAAATGCTGTAAACTCAGTGTGACACTTCAAATTTGACATCCCATGAATGATGTTTTTGTTCTAAAGTTTTAAGAACATTATTAAAAACCACATAACTTCGAAAGAACATTCTAATAACATTACAGGAATAACGTTTGCTCAAACTTACTTTGGGGAAGTTGTGCTGTGGGGTTCTGGCTTCGGTTGGTTCTGAACCAGATGGGGCTCTTGATGCTGGATCTGAGGAGTAACTTCTGCGCTCCCTCCTCGTCCTCTTTGACCCCTGAGGTTGTGAGGGCACTCGACTGACCATGGCAGTAACGCGAAGCCTGTTGGAAACTGAACGATGTGTTCACGAGCTGGTACATGGCATCGTTCTGGAGCAGAAGGTTCGAGTCTGGCACATCTGCAACAGGTTGAGAAGGTGAGAAGGGAAGTCAGCGGTTTAATTATTATTGATAACCACAGGCTGCCTTTGCAATTCAGAAGCCCGTTTCAAAGAATATGTGCAACGGCTCTAAATTGTAAGCCACCTAACAGCCTATTAACTTACTATTTATTGGATTGATGTATAAAATCAATATCACATTTGCAAACGTGCTGATATTAGGGAAAACAGCACTCTTGCTTGTGTGATACTGCTTATATATATTAAAAACAAGAACTTTGCACAATATCTAGGTTTTTGGAAGCATTTTTATACATTTTGGAGACATTTTTTGACCCTGGCTCTTTTTCCAGTGGATGCGGTTTCAAGTGAAATGCTACTGGTTTACTTCCAAATGTTCACATATTTAATACATCCAAAAATACGGCTTTATGGTTAAGCATCTGTGGATTAAATTTGAAAGTCCCCCTGTGGTGAAAATCCAGCTTTTAATGTTGTTTATATGTCTATGTGGTGTTTTTAATATGCTCTAAGACTAGGGCTGTGCCGGTAAACTTGACAACCGCACCACCGCGGTATATATAACACATTTTTTTGTATGTGAATGCTGTTTTACATGAATATTATGACACGGGTGAAGCAGAAAGCTTTGTTTACAAAAGAAATAATAGGTTAGCAATTAAATGTTAACCTATTAATGTTAACCTATGTTAGCAATTAAAAAACCTTGGAAACGTTTGGATTCGTGACGAATGAGAGAGTGTTCCTTTGGTTCACTTTAAAGTAGGCCTATTATATTCGCATTCGTTACTGTGGTAAAGTAGAAAAACACTGTAGGATAGATAGCCTACCTTTTTACTTGCACGTCAAATTCTTTTGAACACAGTTTGTGCTTTTTTATTATACTTGGTAAGGCGCGTCAAGTTTATTTGTAAAGCGCATTTCACACGCGCGGGTGATTTTAGTTTCACTTTTCTGGCAGTGCAAAATCAAACATAGCTTAAATGTCTTGCCCTAGTGGAGGATAAAATTCGCTCCTCAGACCTTTTACTACAAGTAGAAAACATGAAGATATTAGAAAAG
The DNA here is from genome assembly GCF_949319135.1 of Squalius cephalus. Lineage (NCBI taxonomy): Eukaryota > Metazoa > Chordata > Actinopteri > Cypriniformes > Leuciscidae > Squalius > Squalius cephalus. Next base: position 33,778,516 of record NC_137137.1, read on the forward strand.
AGATGGTCTCTTCTGCTCGTGTCCCACATCCCTGATCCCTTAGGCTTTATCACCCGTCTTTGTGTGGAAATATAAAACAAATGTTTTTTTTTAAATATTTAACTTTGTTAGTATTATTTAAGTTAATATTATTTACTGATATTTATTTCAATGCTTTACAGGCTTCAGTGTGATGTTTCATTGACGGAAGTGCTCAAATAAACATGCATGTCTGTTATGAAATGGATGTTTGAGCCTTGTTTATTATTATTATTTTATTTCAAAATGTATTTAACTGAGGTATATATATATATATATATATATATATATATATATATATATATATATATATATATAAAACACCTCCCAGCCAAAGCTGCTGTAAGTGAGTGGAGGCGGGGCTCATTTGCATTTTCATAAATGAGGCAAGGGTGTCGAGTTACATTCAAGCTAAGACTTTTTTTCAAGGGAAAATGCGTTTAAATACGTCATTTTGGTGATCAAATATGAGTTTTAAGGGATAAAATGATTTTATGGGCTTTGAGGATTTTAGAGCTCTGAAAGGATCTGTGATCGTAATGTTACCATTGTACCCTTGAGGGTGTTGCTTGCTTGTAGCTGTGCTTTCATTACGACAGTAAGTGTCTAATAAATAACAACCAACATTAATGCCAAATGATACAACAAAACAAATTAATTTTCCTGATAGGCTATATCAAAATTGCATGATTTATAAATGGAGTCCTGTTAAAAATGATTGTAATATTAACTGTAAAAGACTGTAAAACCTGCTATAATACAAACCTGTTAAATGGGTATACGTTCTCGTATTATATATGGAAAAAACAATAAAAATGTAACATTTACAGATCAACCTGTACATTTTTCCATATATTTTACAAACATGTCTTACAACAAACAATTTACAAAAATTGCAAATGGCAATTTAAACAGGTAAATCCAACTACAAAAATTGCAAATGGCAATTTAAACAGGTAAATCCAACTACACTGTATACCTTTAATATATACTGACAGTGACAACCACCATAATAATGCAGGTGATAAAAGATGAAGAATCATAAAGTTCATCACAAGTAGCCTTTCCATAAGCTGAATTATACTAGTATACAGAAGTCATTGCACGTGAACACAAAACGCCATCATGTTAACACATATGACATTAAAATAATGCAATAAACGTTCATTAAACAACAGAAGATGCAATATAAAACCTATAACTGATAAAACTATTAATTATTTAAATCAAATACTTTCTAATGTGAAGTGTCACACAGAAAATTCTGTGAATGTCAGTTTACAGTTTTTCCACTGTAAATTATCATTTGATTAGCCTTTTTTTCCTACTAAAAATTGTACATTTAACAGTATTTTACTGTAAAAAATTACATGAAATGTCCGGTTTTTCCCTGTATATAGTATGGGAACTTGCTGTTAACAAGTTTTTTCCATAAGCATTTTTACAATATTTTACAGTTAAAATTACACTCATTTTGTTTCATGTAATTTTACAGTAAAATTACAGTTAAAATTGTAATGAAATTAATACTGTTAATGTTTTTGGAAGTAAAAAAAAAAAAAGAACAAATCATCTTATTTACAGTGAAATGCTGTAAACTCAGTGTGACACTTCAAATTAGATGGTTTTTCATTTCAATAATTGTAAAAAATAAAATAAAAAAATCAGGTAAAATTAAATTGTAAAATTTACAGGTTCTTCAGTAAATTGTTTACTGTAGTGTTACTGCATTTTTACTGTATTTTTATAGAATTATTCTGCCAATAATATATGTAGTAAGATATTTAAATGCTTAGTTTTATGATCAAATCTCTGTAGTTTTAAAACATATAATGCAATGCAATACAATGATGATTGACAGATTAACAAACTAACCTTCCTTAAAAGTCTGATGATCATTTTTGAGACTCACATTTGAATGTACGGATAATCAAGTTGCTTCAGTCCAGTAAGTGTTCATCTTGAAATATTACTAACAATATCAAAGTTATTCTTATGTTTACTTTTTAATAATCAGTAAAGATTTCACAGCAAAAAGACACTAAAAGGCTTTTACTTGCTAAAGAATGTCTAGACTATCAATCAGACGACAGAAGGCATGTAGTAGATTGTGTGAAACAGGTTTTTTTAGCAAAGTTTTGATCATGATTATCAAGAGGCCTTAGAATTTCATGAGTCAAAAATGATACGGCAGGCTTTATCGGGTTAATTAATGTTTGTGAGGGTAAAATACAACATTTACTTACCCAAAATTCCTCTTTCTGTCCTGTCTGACCAAGATTGAGTTGGTTCACACATACCCATAATCTTCATTTTAAACATACAAAAGAAGAAAAAAAAAGCAGAGAACGTGGGTATTTAAAATGATCATTCATGAAGAATTTCAAAATTGAGATATAGAGAAAGAAGTCAGAATTTAACATTACCACTGCATTAGCCAAAATCACTCCGAAGAGCACCGAAGACATCTTCACATCTGGACAAAGCAGGACAGATGATTTTAATAATGATATTAACAAAGCAAACCGAAGGAAAACTGCATCTCAGCAATGAATCAGGTGACCTCTCTGCAGTTCCTACTTTTACAGGAAAGCAGACTGTTTCTCAGGCAACCTCGCTTGTGTTCCTCTAATGTTAATTATTTTGTAAAATAATATTACTGAAGTAAAGTAGTGTTCAAAAGCATAAGACCACATGATTTTTTAAATGTAACACTGGAAAGTTTTAGAATTTGTTACCTTTAAATAAAATGTGCATTTTCTCACAAATTGCAGATAATACACTCAAAAAAAAAAATGCTGGGTTGTTTTAACCCAACTTTGGGTCAAATATGGACAAACCCAGCCGTTGGGTTACATTTTTAAATTAACCCAACGTTCGGGTTTGTCCATATTTGACCTAAAATTGGGTTAAAACAACCCACCATTTTTTAGAGTGTGTAATGGGAAAAAAAGGTTATATTAGAAAAGAACGCAAAAAAGCTGCATCTTCACTAGCCGTATCAGACTTTTTGCCCCTGATGAACTGAATATGAAGAGATTTGACTTACAGGTGCTGTTTGCCATGTGATGATCTTCAGCGGTTTGACTCCTAGCATCCATACGTCTGTTTGGAGTGTGCTGTGTAATCTCATATTATCTATTATGCTTTTACACCGTCTTCATCCTTCAGTTCGCAAGTGTAACAACCAAGCTCAAATCCATCGCATCCAGACTGCTCTTCTTCTTTCTCCCAGTGTGTGTGTCTCAGGATCTGAGCGCAGACCCCCTCGTAGATGTCCAGCCCACCAACTCAGCCGTCATTTTAGCACTTCGCTTTGTAATGCTAATGGATGTCATTTATTAAAGCAGACTTCTTGCGCAAGCAGTGTGAGTGTTGGCACACAGAGTTCATCAAGCACAGCGGGACTCTTACTTCTGCAGAATGCCTTTTATTTATGCACAAACTTCACACACACACACACACACACACACACACACACACACACACACACGTCAAAAATTTCGGGCATTACAATCCTTGTGGGGACATTTGGTCCTCACAATGTAGGTTTTACCAGGTACACACACACACACACACACACACACACATCGTAAAGTATTACAACACTTGTTCAAATGGCATGCTGTGAGCTCAGTCTCAACAAAAAGCAACATTTTGTAAGCATATATAAAACTGGCACTAGTGAAAGTAATTTCCACCATGATGTTAGTTGGCATTGTTGCTTGTCGCATTGAAAGCTGCTTAATAAAGCTGGTTTGCTTTCTGTAGGCTAAGCTTTAGTGTCCTGCAGAACTGCATCAGAGAACACAACAAAAGCAATGACATCACTAATGCACAGTGTACACCAGTGTGCCAAAGAAAGCCTGCTATTAGTATGCACTGTGGAGTACAGCCTCAACACCAGCAAAGAGTTCTGAGATCACTAATGAACAATCTGTTTGTAAATCTAAAACTATACTAAATATTTCGTAATGGTCTCGTAGTGCATGTCAAAAAGAATTGAGGATCAAGGTCTTTAGAATTCCAAATGTGGCGGCAATGTTTTACATGTTTAAACCTAAGTTTATGTATTCTTGCATGGAAAAAAAAATCTTAATAATAACAATAATGATATAAACAAAAATAAAATAAAATATTTTTTTGTCAAATTGCAGATAATAGAATTTAAATCATAACAACACTCTGAATAGTTTTATGCTGTTGCATAAATAGACATAAATCCAGTAGCAGATTTAGGCAGGTGGAGCTGGGGAGGTGGAGGGTCTCAGAGGACCTCTGATAGCACTGAAGGACAACACTCAACCAGAGTATTTAAATGCTGAGCAAGCAATCTCATTGGCTGCATGGGATCAGCAGAGGCCAATCAGCTGAATGACTGAACTAGATATTTGCAGTGAAAAATAAAATACTGTAAAAACAGAATGCACGCTTTTTTAGAAGCTTTTCACAAGTGGCATCAGACTTTTGTAAATGACATGAAAATAAAGGTTCCAAAAGGGTGTTTTCACAACAGTGCCATAAAAGAGCCATTTTTGGTTCCACGTAAACCTTTCAGTGAGCTGTTCTCAAAAGAACCATTTTTTTCTTAGTGTGAAGAACATTAATAATTTGAAGAACCTTTTTACACTATAAAAAAAACATTTTGTGGAATGCAAAGGTTCCAAGGATGTTAAAGGTTCTTCATGGAACCGATAAAGAACCTTTATTTTTAAGAGTGTAATGAATTGAATATTATGAGATTTGACTTAAACTTGGTGTATCTGTAATGGCACCTTCTGCTTGTTATAAACTTCTCCATGTTTTACATCTGACTTTATAACAAAATAAAATATTGCCCCTTCATGGAAAAGATCATTTCTGCCACTGATTCACATATTCGTTTATTTGTATATAATTAGAAAAAAACATGCCTCCCTAAATGTGAAAAAAAACAAAAACAAAAAAAAACAATTGTAAATATATACAACATTTGTTTCTGACATGTTAACTATGAATGATTAGAAACGTTTTGCTGTTGTTTTACTTTTGATCCTCCACAGCCATTAGAAATTAAGATTTAAATATTTTTGTTTTAAGTTGTTTCCCTCAAAACTACTTCGGACAGGCATTCAGAAACCCAGCAGAATTCCCCTTTGCACATAATGTATGATTCCCCTGGGCCTCAACAAAAGCTCTCACACCGCAGTGACCACACACTCGGCCTCTGAATGCCGGCACCGTGCCACAGCAGAGTCAGAGTTATGTGCCAAGCAGAAAGAAAAATGGAGGACTAGTTACTAATGCAGTCAGGAACACGTAGAACAATACAAATATCCCTGGAGGTAATTAAGGTTTTGTGTTTGGTTGACCTTTATGAAGAACCTTGGTTCAAAGTTGTAACACCTACAGCTGGCAGCCATACTGGGATAGAGTAACTTAAGTCACAGCAATGAATCCTGGCTCATAAAATGCAGCACTTCTTTTGGCTTACATGAGTATTACTGCCTTAGAGGAAGGAGGAGAAGATCAGGCATTTTCCAAAGGAAACCCAGAGCAACAGACAACCGCAGTGTGAATAAAAGCGAAGAAGTACCTTTTAAACACTTGCTTTGTCATGGCAGATGCTCAATCACTCACTAAACAGCTGATTAGTGCTTTTCTAAAATGACTCAGACTGACTCCTTTCTAGCTAAAAGGGTTCAAAAGAAAGGTTGGGAATCCCGGTTAACAGGGAACGTTCTCAAAACGTTCGGGCAAGGTTCTCTCAAAGGTTCTTTTATTAACATTAAAAGGTTAGTTCCCCCCTAAAATGATAATTCTGTAATTATTTACACCCTCCTGTCATTCCAAACCCATAAGATTTCATCTTCGAAAAACAAATGAAGATGTTTTGATAAAATCTGAGAGATTTCTGTCCCTAGACAACTACAATATTGACGCTTGACCATATGAATTGAGCAGATTAGTCCAAAATTTCTTAAGAGACACAATTGCTTTATATAATGAAAAGACTGTATTTAGGCTTTTATTCATCTACTCATGGTAAACAGAAACTCAAGCATGTTTGCTTGACGTGCGAGAACCAATGAAGTTCATTCTCGTGTTACGCAGAACGTTTGAGCTTCAACAAGAACCAATGAGGTTCATTCCAGTGTTACGCAGAACGTTTGAGCTTCAACAAGAACCAATGAGGTTCATTCTTGTGTTACGCAGGACATTTGAGCTTCAACAAGAACCAATGAGGTTCATTCTCGTGTTACGCAAAACGTTTGAGCTTCTGCAAGAACCAATGAGGTTCATTCTCGTGTTACGCAGCACGTTTGAACTTCAACAAGAACCAATGAGGTTCATTCTCGTGTTACGCAGAACGTTTGAGCTTCAACAAGAACCAATGAGGTTCATTCTCGTGTTACGCAGAACGTTTGAGCTTCTGCAAGAACCAATGAGGTTCATTCTCGTGTTACGCAGAACGTTTGAACTTCAACAAGAAAAAATGAGGTTCATTCTCGTGTTACGCAGAACGTTTGAGCTTCAACAAGAACCAATGAGGTTCATTCTCGTGTTACGCAGCACGTTTGAGCTTCAACAAGAACCAATGAGGTTCATTCTCGTGTTACGCAGCACGCTTGAGCTTCAACAAGAACCAATGAGGTTCATTCTCGTGTTACGCAGCACGTTTGAGCTTCAACAAGAACCAATGAGGTTCATTCTCGTGTTACGCAGAACGTTTGAGCTTCAACAAGAACCAATGAGGTTCATTCTCGTGTTACGCAGCACGTTTGAGCTTCAACAAGAACCAATGAGGTTCATTCTCGTGTTACGCAGCACGCTTGAGCTTCAACAAGAACCAATGAGGTTCATTCTCGTGTTACGCAGCACGTTTGAGCTTCAGCAAGAACCAATGAGGTTCATTCTCGTGTTACGCAGAACGTTTGAGCTTCTGCAAGAACCAATGAGGTTCATTCTCGTGTTATGCAGAACGTTTGAGCTTCAGCAAGAACCAATGAGGTTCATTCTCGTGTTACGCAGCACGCTTGAGCTTCAACAAGAACCAATGAGGTTCATTCTCGTGTTACGCAGAACGTTTGAGCTTCAACAAGAACCAATGAGGTTCATTCTCGTGTTACGCAGCACGTTTGAGCTTCAACAAGAACCAATGAGGTTCATTCTCGTGTTACGCAGAACGTTTGAGCTTCTGCAAGAACCAATGAGGTTCATTCTCGTGTTACGCAGAACGTTTGAGCTTCTGCAAGAACCAATGAGGTTCATTCTCGTGTTACGCAGAACGTTTGAACTTCAACAAGAACCAATGAGGTTCATTCTCGTGTTACGCAGAACGTTTGAGCTTCAACAAGAACCAATGAGGTTCATTCTCATGTTACGCAGCACGTTTGAGCTTCAACAAGAACCAATGAGGTTCATTCTCGTGTTACGCAGCACGTTTGAGCTTCAACAAGAACCAATGAGGTTCATTCTCGTGTTACGCAGCACGCTTGAGCTTCAACAAGAACCAATGAGGTTCATTCTCGTGTTACGCAGAACGTTTGAGCTTCAACAAGAACCAATGAGGTTCATTCTCGTGTTACGCAGCACGTTTGAGCTTCAACAAGAACCAATGAGGTTCATTCTCGTGTTACGCAGCACGTTTGAGCTTCAACAAGAACCAATGAGGTTCATTCTCGTGTTACGCAGAACGTTTGAGCTTCAACAAGAACCAATGAGGTTCATTCTCGTGTTACGCAGCACGCTTGAGCTTCAACAAGAACCAATGAGGTTCATTCTCGTGTTACGCAGCACGTTTGAGCTTCAACAAGAACCAATGAGGTTCATTCTCGTGTTACGCAGAACGTTTGAGCTTCAACAAGAACCAATGAGGTTCATTCTCGTGTTACGCAGCACGTTTGAGCTTCAACAAGAACCAATGAGGTTCATTCTCGTGTTACGCAGCACGCTTGAGCTTCAACAAGAACCAATGAGGTTCATTCTCGTGTTACGCAGCACGTTTGAGCTTCAGCAAGAACCAATGAGGTTCATTCTCATGTTACGCAGAACGTTTGAGCTTCTGCAAGAACCAATGAGGTTCATTCTCGTGTTATGCAGAACGTTTGAGCTTCAGCAAGAACCAATGAGGTTCATTCTCGTGTTACGCAGCACGCTTGAGCTTCAACAAGAACCAATGAGGTTCATTCTCGTGTTACGCAGAACGTTTGAGCTTCAACAAGAACCAATGAGGTTCATTCTTGTGTTACGCAGCACGTTTGAGCTTCAACAAGAACCAATGAGGTTTCATTCTCGTGTTACGCAGCACGTTTGAGCTTCAACAAGAACCAATCAGGTTCATTCTCGTGTTACGCATCACGTTTGAGCTTCAACAAGAACCAATGAGGTTCATTCTTGTGTTACGCAGCACGTTTGAGCTTCAACAAGAACCAATGAGGTTCATTCTTGTGTTACGCAGAACGTTTGAGCTTCAACAAGAACCAATGAGGTTCATTCTTGTGTTACGCATCACGTTTGAGCTTCAACAAGAACCAATGAGGTTCATTCTTGTGTTACGCAGAACGTTTGAGCTTCAACAAGAACCAATGAGGTTCATTCTCGTGTTACGCAGCACGTTTGAGCTTCAACAAGAACCAGTGAGGTTCATTCTCGTGTTACGCATCACGTTTGAGCTTCAACAAGAACCAGTGAGGTTCATTCTCGTGTTACGCAGAACGTTTGAGCTTCTGCAAGAACCAATGAGGTTCATTCTCGTGTTACGCAGAACGTTTGAGCTTCTGCAAGAACCAATGAGGTTCATTCTCGTGTTACGCAGAACGTTTGAGCTTCAACAAGAACCAATGAGGTTCATTCTTGTGTTATGCAGCACGTTTGAGCTTCAGCAAGAACCAATCAGGTTCATTCTCATGTTACGCAGGACGTTTGAGCTTCAGCAAGAACCAATCAGGTTCATTCTCGCGTTACGCAGGACGTTTGAGCTTCAGCAAGAACCAATCAGGTTCATTCTCATGTTACACAGGACGTTTGAGCTTCAACAAGAACCAATGAGGTTCATTCTTGTGTTACACAGCACGTTTGAGCTTCAGCAAGAACCAATCAGGTTCATTCTTGTGTTACACAGCACGTTTGAGCTTCAGCAAGAACCAATCAGGTTCATTCTTGTGTTACGCAGAACGTTTGAGCTTCTGCAAGAACCAATCAGGTTCATTCTCATGTTACGCAGAACGTTTGAGCTTCAACAAGAACCAATGAGGTTCATTCTTGTGTTACGCAGCACGTTTGAGCTTCAACAAGAACCAATGAGGTTCATTCTTGTGTTACGCAGCACGTTTGAGCTTCAACAAGAACCAATGAGGTTCATTCTCGTGTTACGCAGCACGTTTGAGCTTCAACAAGAACCAATGAGGTTCATTCTCGTGTTACGCATCACGTTTGAGCTTCAACAAGAACCAGTGAGGTTCATTCTCGTGTTACGCATCACGTTTGAGCTTCAACAAGAACCAGTGAGGTTCATTCTTGTGTTACGCAGAACGTTTGAGCTTCTGCAAGAACCAATGAGGTTCATTCTCGTGTTACGCAGAACGTTTGAGCTTCTGCAAGAACCAATGAGGTTCATTCTTGTGGTACGCATCACGTTTGAGCTTCAACAAGAACCAATGAGGTTCATTCTTGTGTTACGCAGAACGTTTGAGCTTCAACAAGAACCAATGAGGTTCATTCTCGTGTTACGCATCACGTTTGAGCTTCAACAAGAACCAATGAGGTTCATTCTCGTGTTACGCAGAACGTTTGAGCTTCTGCAAGAACCAATGAGGTTCATTCTCGTGTTACGCAGAACGTTTGAGCTTCTGCAAGAACCAATGAGGTTCATTCTCGTGTTACGCAGAACGTTTGAGCTTCTGCAAGAACCAATGAGGTTCATTCTTGTGTTACGCATCACGTTTGAGCTTCAACAAGAACCAATGAGGTTCATTCTTGTGTTACGCAGAACGTTTGAGCTTCAACAAGAACCAATGAGGTTCATTCTTGTGTTACACATCACGTTTGAGCTTCAACAAGAACCAATGAGGTTCATTCTTGTGTTACGCATCACGTTTGAGCTTCAACAAGAACCAATGAGGTTCATTCTTGTGTTACGCAGAACGTTTGAGCTTCAACAAGAACCAATGAGGTTCATTCTCGTGTTACGCAGCACGTTTGAGCTTCAACAAGAACCAATGAGGTTCATTCTCGTGTTACGCATCACGTTTGAGCTTCAACAAGAACCAGTGAGGTTCATTCTCGTGCTACGCATCACGTTTGAGCTTCAACAAGAACCAATGAGGTTCATTCTCGTGTTACGCAGAACGTTTGAGCTTCTGCAAGAACCAATGAGGTTCATTCTCGTGTTACGCAGAACGTTTGAGCTTCTGCAAGAACCAATGAGGTTCATTCTCGTGTTACGCAGAAAATTTGAGCTTCAACAAGAACCAATGAGGTTCATTCTTGTGTTACGCAGCACGTTTGAGCTTCAGCAAGAACCAATCAGGTTCATTCTCATGTTACGCAGGACGTTTGAGCTTCAGCAAGAACCAATCAGGTTCATTCTCGCGTTACGCAGGACGTTTGAGCTTCAGCAAGAACCAATCAGGTTCATTCTCATGTTACACAGGACGTTTGAGCTTCAACAAGAACCAATGAGGTTCATTCTTGTGTTACACAGCACGTTTGAGCTTCAGCAAGAACCAATCAGGTTCATTCTTGTATTACGCAGAACGTTTGAGCTTCTGCAAGAACCAATCAGGTTCATTCTCATGTTACGCAGAACGTTTGAGCTTCAACAAGAACCAATGAGGTTCATTCTTGTGTTACGCAGCACGTTTGAGCTTCAGCAAGAACCAATCAGGTTCATTCTCATGTTACGCAGGACGTTTGAGCTTCAGCAAGAACCAATCAGGTTCATTCTCGCGTTACGCAGGACGTTTGAGCTTCAGCAAGAACCAATCAGGTTCATTCTCATGTTACGCAGGACGTTTGAGCTTCAACAAGAACCAATCAGGTTCATTCTCATGTTACGCAGAACATTTGAGCATCAACAAGAACCAATCAGGTTCATTCTCATGTTACGCAGGACGTTTGAGCTTCAACAAGAACCAATCAGGTTCATTCTCATGTTACGCAGAACATTTGAGCATCAACAAGAACCAATCAGGTTCATTCTTGTGTTACGCAGCACATTTAAACTTATGCAAGAACCAATGAGGTTCATTCTCGTGTTACGCAGAACGTTTGAGCTTCTGGAAAGAACCAGTGAGGTTCACTGTTGTGTTACGCAGGACATTTGAGCTTCCGCAAGAACCAATCATGTTAATTCTCATGTTTTGCAGCACGTTTGAGCTTCTGCAAGAACCAATCAGGTTCATTCTTGTGTTTTGTTTTACGATTTTTTTGAAGCATCAAAGTGGCAGTTGCATGAATTCAATAGAGGAACAGAAATCTCTCAGATTTCATTAAAAATATCTTCATTTGTGTTTCAAAGATGAATGAAAGTCTTACAGGTTTGCAACAACATGAGGGTGAGTAATTAATGACAGAATTTGAATTCTGGGGTAAACTAAACCTTTAATAGAATGTCCGTTCAAAGTTATCTGGTCTTTAAAAATTTTCTTAAAACGTCAGCACAAAAACTTTATTTATATATTGTTTATACAATGTTTTTTCCGAAACATTTTAGTTGGACGTTCGTCTAACATTTAAAAAAATGTTCAGAGAACATTCAAAAGTAATATTTGTAAATTGATATAATGGAATGTTTCTTTACCATTTGTGTTGTTCAGAGGACACTCAGAAATAATGTTTTTATAACTTAATAAGAACATTATTAAAAGGTTCTTAGGACATATTTTGGGGATGTTGGAGGAAATTGTCAAATTTTCAGTTCGTCTAGAAAAATAACAGATTTATTAACAGATTTATTCATTTATTAAGTAACAAATTCTCAAAAAAGGCTATAAAAGGCTCTGAGTAATGTTTTTAAAATGAATTCACTTTCATTGAGAGTGTTTCATATTTGCATGAACATTTACAGCTTTAAGCAGACGACCTCTTTGATATTTCATATGCTGTTCATGTTAAACCTCAAGAGGATTGAGTGGGACCTAAAACAACACAACGACAAATCACGTCTCATCTTCCAGTAAGTCTCTCCCCCTTTTCCTTTAGGATCATCCACATGCCGAATGCAGCCAGCTGCTCCTTTTAATCAGCCTTGACCCATCATGCATCCAGAGCGAACAAAAGCATACAGGCATTTATCTTCCTTCCCTCAACATTACTTCAGTTCACTGACAAGCCCTTTTCTCTTCCCCTTCCCTCCTTCACATCCACTGTAGCCCACCACCACCATCGCTTGTTACACATTTCCATGGCAACATTAGCTTTCTATGAATGGCATGGCAACGTCAAATAGTATCTTGCCCTAGAACAGGAGAGACAAAAGAAGGATGACCTACATGTGGAGAGAGGAAGGAGATCTTCCCAGAAGAACCCGCATATCTCCATCGGAAACATACAGCTGAGCTTCATGAGGGTTTCGCATCAGCCATGCGATCTGTGGTGAACGAAACAGAGTTTTAACATCATGGAGAGAAAGATGCAACATGAGAGGTCACATGATCTAAAATAAGCTTGTGGAAACATTTCCTTCTTAATCTCTCTAATTGTTTTATGGATTCTTAAACCATTAAGTTTGGCTTTGGAAATTATTAATGGAACCATTTAAGAAACATGAATTCATTTTTATCAAAGACGAAAGGGGTGATGGTCAGGGGGAGTCAACTTTAGGAGGTGTGGGGTAAGATGTGCCGGTCTCATCATCTAGCAAGCTATGCATTATTTTGGGTCATATGACCATGAGGGTCCATCATATACAGCTGCCTGCACACGATGGACGTTTCTAAAAACAAAACTTTTTGTGAATTTTTCATGACGGGTGGGACTTTTCCAGGTGGACCGGTGGTGAAACTTAGAAATAATAATGCCTTGGTTTATTCAATCTTATTAATGAAATGACACAAGCTCATGATTAAATGAAGAAAAAAGCAATCCAAAAATAATGCTAATTTTTATTATTATTATTGAATCTATCTATCTATCTATCTATCTATCTATCTATCTATCTATCTATCTATCTATCTATCTATCCGTCCAAATATATATTTAGTCATTGTTCTTTAATGTAACAATTTCATTTAATAATCTAATTAAGGACATTTATTTTGTTATTTATTTTTAACTTTACATATGGAAAAAAAACATTTCATTTCAGTTGATTTCAGATCATGAAACAGACTTTGCAACATTAGCTTTAGTTTCATTGGACAAGTAAACCCAAGCCCTGTGTGTATGACGACAGAACTAAGTGTAATTTTACAGTGCAGAAGCAATTACGTAAAACCATCATTCACAGCAGAAAGCCTTTGGTGTCATAAAACACCTCCTTATCAAGACAGAAAGTGGACAGCACAAAAAAATATCCTCACTTTTATACAAACTATGGCCACTGTATTATTTGGATTAGATAAAATCCATTAGCATTGATATGTGTACATTTTTTGAATGGTAAAATAATGGAATGTTTTCTCGTGAACAAACATTCCTATCAGACACTTTGTTGGCAGCATGTTTGTCAAACCCTATCAGACTACAGCAGACACGCTTTATGGCCGTTCTCCCTCTCCACCATCAGTACGGCCAACAAATCACCATAGAGACGCTCTTTAAGGTCTGCCATAAATGCTGAGGGTGTCAGTGGTGAAACAAAGAGGTGCAAGAGAGAAGAAAAAAATGGACCAATCAGAGGATGCAATCAGTGTTAGGTGTGCAGGGTTTGGAACGTCACATGACCAATTTGTCCTAACTGACCCCAGGATTCAGGCCGTCATGATGAGCCAGTGGGAGGACACGTGTTTGATGGGGAGGGTTGGAGTGGTTTCAGCTCTCATTTGGTCATTCGTACGCATCATCTATGAAGATAACAAAAATAAAATGGTAAACAACACTACAGAAGATTAAAATGAATGTAATCTATTAAAGTTTTTCAACATAGATGCTTGGCACAGTATGCATGACTGGCTGACCAAATGTGTTAACTGTCCTTTTGACATATACTGACACCTTGTGGTCACTTGGTGCAGTGCAACATCGAAACTAGGCTCATATTATTAGTTCAGATTATCAGGCAATGACTTTGAAAGCAGCTTTTGAATGAGACCTAGGTATGCGACTAATTAAACTATTCAAATAAGTTTTAAAGCATCACAAAATAAAAATCAAAGAATAAAACATTGAACAATATAGCCTAGGCTAGCATAAGTTATTTGCTCGTGTTTGCTTTCCGTTATCCGTTACCTGAATGCCTGTAATCAATCAGGCATACATGCTCAGACGATTTATCATATTACACAAATTATGCATTGTTTCAACCATGTGAATTATTGCAGGTTATGCTTAACATTGACATTTTACCTTTTCACAACAATCCATTGAACAGTAGCGATTTGAAGAGCGTGCACTATTTTCAGTTCCATTCTTCTGCTCGCTGTCTCAAGGACACGCCCACAATCATGAATATTCATGAAGGCGGCATCCAGTGGAACCGAATATTTTAGGAACTGAATTTATAGAAACACCTGTGCGCATTTAATAAATTATTCAAACGTCGTCCAAGTTTACCGCAACAGGTGCCGCGAACTTCAAATACCTTTGAAAATCAAGCAAGCTGGCTTTCCTCCTCCATGAGGGGTTTGGTGGCACGACCGTAGATGATTTCTACGCTACAGACATGTCGATACGTCCGCCATCTTGAAACGGTCAACATTTCAGATGCTGTCTTCACTCCGTAAAAATGTAGTTTTTTCCATGATGCCACAACACTGCGCAGTCTCTGGTCCAAATTTTCTTAAGAGACATGATCGTTTTATACGCTAAACCGATTAAATTCGGGCTTTTATTCACATATAAACATTTATCAACTCACACATTAGTTGTGGTAAACAGAAGTTCAAGCATGTTTGCCTTACGTGCAATAACCAATGAGGTTCATTCTCGTGTTACGCAGCAAGTTTGATCTTCTTCAAGACTTTTGTTCTTGCGTGTCAAGCAGGTTCGACTGAGATTTAATTATGTTCGCTGATCAAAGTTTATAAGTGAATAAAAGCCTAGATAAATCTGTTCATCATATAAAATTATTGTCTCTTCAGAAAATTTGGATAGCCTACTCAATCAATGCATGGATTAGTTTTACGATCTCTTTATGAACTTTTTGAAAAATGAAAGTGGTAGTTGCGTAGCTGTCAATGGAGGAACAGAAATCTCTCAAATTTCATAAAAAATATCTTCATTAGTGTTCTGAAGATGAACGACAGTCTTACGGGTTTGGAACGACATGGGGGTGAGTAAATGATGGCAGAATTTTTATTTTTGGGTGAACTATCAGTTTTTATCAGTTTGACAGAATTTTCTACTTGCCATGAGAAGTCAAATGAACTTTACTTAACATTTTACAAAACTGAAAATGTTTAAATCATACTCCTTAGCAGATATTATTTTCAATTCATCATGCCCTTACTGATGTGTATGTCATATCTTGGAATTTCTGAAGGCCAGGTTTTCCAGTCATCATTCGGACAGAACACAATTTACACATGGGGAAAATGGATAGCTTAGTCAATAAATCATGAAGGTCCAAACTTTAAAGCTCTTGAATCTACTTTTGTCTACTTTTCCCTTATGAAAATGTTCCATAGTTATTGTTATTGTTATAGCAGTTGTTACAATAAGGCTATAATTAAAGGTAAGACCATTGATAATGCTTAGGCCACTGTAGATGTTTTTTTTTATTTATTTTTTTTATAACGTCTTGTAGACGTTGTTTGCGGGCAGCCAATGAAGACCTATGTGCTGGGATTATGCAAATTTATATTTAAAATTTTAAATAATACTAATAATACATTGCAGTTGAATTTGTTTAAGCTCTGTCACTCCCATAGACTGTAAAAAAATAGGTCACTCCACGTGGACCAGTTTTGATAATCATTTAGGGTGCAATGCATTGTCTGTCCACAAGAGGCCATTGCTGAACAACTACTTTACCATTTGACATGCTGCATTTACTAGGTTGAAATCAGTCAGAAATTATAACCTAATTGTTACCTCTGTTTTATTTACTACCACAGGTGAATAATATTGCTCTTTAACTCTAAAACGTTTGATATTAATCTCATTATAAGGGTCATTCCACGAAATTGGTGCCTTTTGTGTCCCTGAGAAATAATCAGACGTAGAATTACTATAACAACAAATAAATTTGTGATTTAAAAACATAATAGTACTATGTATTATTTCCTCAATATTACATTAAATTAAAGTCATTTATATATTATTTTAAATAATTAAAATTGCATTTATGCTGATAAGGGTAAGGTTTTTGGCCTGTCCCTCCCTGTGATTGTTCTTTTTCAGCAGGACTTTTAATTTGCAAATTGAAGGCAAAATTATACATAAATCACATTTTCATATTGTTCTAAGTATAGTGTCACTGTTAAGCAATGTTTTGGCATAAATATACATTATTTTAAATAAAATATAAACCATTTTATCGGTGTCCCCTGATTTCATGTCATGCCTGTTACCCTCACCAAAAACCCCTTGTAAAATAATGGTACATTCCTGTGACATCACTTCCAGGAAGTTATATCATCTCTCAATCATTATTCCAACAGTTAAAACACAAGTTTGTTTCTCTCTCTCTTCTATAATACTCTATTTTGATGGTTTATTAGGTATAACTGAGGTGGGGACACCATGCAATGTCAAAACTGTTATTGATTTTTAAAGTATAAATTTAAACAATTATTTATTTAACTTAATGTAATCAATATCTACAAGTAATATCCTTTCAAAGTGTACAACATGTGCTTTTGTGGCCTTGCCCTAATAGCTAGCAATTAGCAAATTAGCTTGAATTTGTCAAACCTGTTACTGTCAGGCCTGTTACTTTTGTATAGTAACGGGTATAGTAACAGGTTTTGACATGTGGGGTAACAGGGATGACATAGATTAGGTGTCACCTTAGCCACACTGTTTTTAAAGTTTATCTGTGTAAATTGCAAACATTTTTAAAGGTCATCTTGGGTGTTTTATTGAGCCAATGCCTATATCATTCAGAGTTGGTATTGCTGGTGCATCTGCATCTGGTTACCTTATTGCCTTTTGGTAAAATGTTGGCTCCTTTTATGTGTTGGTTGTTGTTGTTGTTTGGTTTTAATACTTCCAGTTGGTTTTAACATGTTAATGACCAGGAAAAGATGATTAGTCTCAATAAAACAAATTTTTTCCATAACTCATTGTCAATTCATCCATGTAAGTGTGATTACAAACAATAGCAGTAAGGTGACTGCAGACCCTCGCCCCAATCTTGTAATGTTCAAGAAAGTGAAACCAAATGTTAGCATCTGTTTTCAGATGATCATAGAAAGACCAAGATCTGATTATCTTCCTTGCCTAATAATTTAACCAGATCAGTATATTTTAAGTTCTGTGAGGGGACATACTCACACAGACAAACAGATGGACGCATGGGTCTAATTACTCTAATTACAATACCCTTAAATCTTTAGATCTCTTAGAAATGTAATGTGCTTCACTAATACAACTATGTCAAGTAATACAATTTAAAAAGGTAAAACTTTACAAAATTATGTAAACAAATATGTGCAGTGTACGCTGAAGAATGTGTGTCCTGTCATCCCTGTTACTCCGGTCATTCCTGTTACTATGATGTCAATCCTGTTACTGTCATTAATTTCATAAAAAAATATAAAAATTATATTTGAAATGGCCTTCCAAGTTTTTCCATTGTAACCCTATCTATATTGTATTTTTGACAAAGCCCTTCTTTTAATATCTCTCTTGTAAAAATATATATTTTTCTTAATTGACATGTGGTCACCCTCCAAAATTAGTATGTTCTTGGTCATCTGAATGACAAATATAAGATTGAAAAAAAAATCAAAATTTTTTAACAATTCCAGTGAAAAGAGGGACTAAAATACTGCTCATATATGTGAAAACTATAACATATTTTTAATTAAAACTATAGTATATAGTAACACATGTGTCTGTAACAGGCATGACAAAAATATCAAAACATGAGGTAGATAAATAGTCATAAAATAAAAAATTACATAGCCTGAGATGGCACAATACGATTTATTGTTATTTTATGCTGTCTTCATTTAATGGATATTTAAAAAAAATTGTTTAAACTTATTTTATATTTTAATTTTTCAAAGTTGAAAAGGCACTGATTTCGTGGAATGACCCATAAATACTGCCAAGTCCAACCCATAAATTCGCATCAGTCTGGATCCCTCGATTAAAAACCCAATAGGATTTTTCCATTGGCTTTTGGATTATTGCAGAAAATAAGCTCTACGACCAGCAAAAGTTTATGATTCGTACATGTTTTGTTCATCATGATAACTTAATTAACACTATGAATTTTGAAGCATCAATCGGCTGAAGTAAAACGCTAAAGATGAACAAACTGGTCACATGACTTCAGCATCACTAACACTAATCGGTGAAAGCGACTATAGAGAGTAGATGAGTTTACCTGTTCGGCTGATGACCTGTGATGATGTTTAATGACAACCTCTGGAGTGCATTTAGACACTTGTTAGCAACCGCTTTTACAAGACAAATAAAAGCTTTAAACAATCTCAAGAGGGTGTTACTGGTGTATTTTATGTTGTAGAATAAAACGTGTAAGTGTCTTGAGTTTGTGTTCACCACAGAACTTATAAAACGCATTCAAAATACCCATTGACTTTCGGACGATGAAACCGGAAGTGCTAAAATGCAACTCGTTTAAAAAATGTCATTCCTGCAGCAATCTATTGGATATAATTGAGTGAATTCCAATAGAGATAAATCACATATTAAAAATAATCTGAACCCATGACATTTCACATTCCATTTTTTGTGTGGCAAAACTGTAACATGAAAAATGAATATTACAAGATTGAATGTCAATGTAAATATTTCTGATGGCTAAACAGTTTTGGCTGACTATTCATGGCATCTCTGTTTTGATCAGGTGAGGGTGTTCACAATCTCTGCAGGGGTCACCGTGTGCTTTCAAACAGGTCCCAGGATGATCCATAAAGAAGCAAGTGACGTCTTTATGAGTAAGTCATTGAATCATTTACATCACATTTCAACCCCTTTTACCATTGTTTAAGAAAAAGGGATGAGTCGGTATTATTACATTTTCTAGATAGGCCTACATTATTATCCAAATTATTTAGATTTTTAGAATGCACATTAGCTTCTCTTTCCCATAAAACTGGATTCACCTTTAAACGTAGATGTGTTTAATAATTGTTGATTTTCCCAGCACTGAGCTGAGGTTCACCATCCAAACCTTTCTAAAGCTTTTTTTTTTTAACCTGAGGACAAATGTTTTTTGTGTGCCCTGTTAAATTCTGACAAATATGCAGATTCCATAATTTGGCCAAAATCAAAAAGGTGATTTTCTCCAAGCAGAGATTACGTTGAATGAAGAGTTTGTGACAGTTCATAAATGTGGTTCATTGACCTTTCATGTGCCTGTCTTGATACTTTAGAAAACATAATTTGGAGGAAACATGACTAGAGATTATTAGATTTAAATACATCTGAAAAGTCATTGAAAGTAAAAAAACAAAAAAAACAAAGGAATGCGCACAGTCAGCGGAGGTTTGCGAAAGTATAAACAATGCGTAAAACCATCAAATATAATCTCTGGTTTCTTTATTTCACATTGTGCCAACAGTCATTTTAAAACAGTATCTATGGATATAATGTTACATTTGTAGTGGCTTGTTTTCGGGTTTGTCAGGACACCGGCCCCATCTTCGGTGCTTGTGTCAGGTTATTAAAACTGTGTCTACAATAATCCGGAGACATTTGAAAAAGGTGTTTTTGTTTCTAAATGCTCTCTGTCCACACTGAAACATCTGAAAACACTCAAATCATCTGACCTCACATGTGTAAAACACAATAAAAGCTCACTGAGATGATACGAGAGACCAGACGTGATAAAGTTCTGCCATTCTTCTGCCATGTCTGGTCTAAAACACAGTTACTCTCATGTTTTGACGCAGGTATTTTTTCTGTCATCTTTGCAGGAATGTAATATGAAGATTGTACAAAGTAACATTTGTCTCTAGTAGGGCTGCACGATATTGCAGAAAAATGCGATATGTGATAACTCATTAAATAATGCGATATTCGATAATGCTTACATATATTCTCTTTAAAATATATTTAAAATGATATAACCTACACATACGTGTTTCACATTCTTTTTGTGACAAAAGTGAACAGCAGTGTTTTACTGTAGCATAAGAAGTGTTATTTTAACATCAGTGTAAACCAGGGGCTTTAGGGTTTCAGGTAGGCCTCCATTAGGTTTATTTAACAACAGAAGCTGAATAATCAAATGTAAAAATAAAGCACTGCTTAGCTTTCACTGTATGAATTAAATATATATACACTGATTTTTATTAAAGCTACAAAAGTTATTCAGCCGAGAGCAGTGAGTGATTTTCTCTGTGTCTTTTGTTCATGACCCCAGTTATTGCAAGCCGTTGCGATATGCATATTGTGATATATAAATTTGCGATATTTCGATAGTTTCTATATATTGTGCAGCCCTAGTCTTCAGCAACCCTTTGAAAGTGAGCAGCACACTCTGGTCTAAACAGATATCTGTGTATATGCATCACATGACCAAACACGCGCCATCGTTTCCAAATACCCTAGTTTTCACAGTCCTCAACGTTTCAAAATGCATCTCCAAAAAGCTCAGTTTCGCAGAACAGAAAGTCCGTCTCAGTGTGAACGCAAGGCCAAAACGCAGATGCTTCTCAGATAGACTTCTGAACATCAAATGTCCTGCGACATTAATGAAGTATTTCTCCTGTGAGAAGTGATGGCGTCATCAGTCATCAAAAGTCTTTAAAGTGCTCATTGATCAGCGTAATAACCCCATTAACATTTCTCAGCGCTGATTCATGCTTTCACGGCTGATCAATCTCGCCTGCTCCTTTTGTGTGCAGAGTCTCGTGTCTGTGTCGTGGCTTCCAGTTTCAAAGCGTGTGTTGGGGAAGGGAGAGAGGGGTTTTCTCTGTCCTGAAATGCACGGTTCGGGTCGGGGAACCGGACGTTGAACTGTGGGTGACACCGGGGCAGGGGTAACGCTCTGGAGGTGGGCAGGGGGGTGCAGAAACATGCTTGTTTTATGGCCTGAACAGAGCGGGGGGAACAACACAAATGGCACTGAGGTGAAGAGGTCGGGAACATAATTCTGAACTGCACAGATAAATCAGTGTGTGCAAGCACAGACAGAGCTGCTTCAAACACCTGATGTTGCAGCACGATCTCATGAAAGGGCGTATCTATTGCACGAATTGTATTTATCGTGCAATTTATATGCAAAAAAGAGTTTTTACATGCATATGATACGCAGTTTTCGCGTGCATGTGATAGGCACTTTATGGAGTGTAATACGCACATACTTAATCCTACCCAAGGGGTTTGCAGTGTGTATCATATGCACGTAAAAACTCTTTTATAAATTGCACGATAAATATAATTCGTGCAATAGATACTCATTTTCATGAGATCGTGTTGCTTTACATTTGCCCCCACCCAGAGCCGTCAGCTTTCTCATACACAACCTCGCACGCACAAAACACAAAAATGCACACATTCCAAAAACAGCAGACCTCACTTGTGTCAGGGCAACACGAGGACGTTCACACCTTGTTAAGTTTTACTACTTGTGCATTTGTTTGGCCCAGGTCTCTATTGCCCCCTTTGAAGTGAACGGCTGCTGGAGCCGCAGGGAGACGGACTGAAGATCAGTCGCGCCGAATGCACTGGAACACGACCGAGTGGAAGGGATTGCAGAAGTTTGCATTTGAACTGGTGCGTCGGTTTAGAATCCCAGTTCCTGGATTTGAATTGAAGGAAATAGAATTGAAATTAAAGAAATGTATACAACTGCTTTTAATTCTAGATTATATTTTTGATATTAACCATTAATCAATCAATAACCACCACCATTTCAAAAGATTTTGATCTTTAATTAATACTTTTATTTAGCAAGGACACATTAAATTGATCAAAAGTGGGGCATCAGTTTATAATCCCGGTTTCTGGATTTGAATTGATGAAGCAACAGGCTGAAGAATTCGAATGGAAGGAAATGGAATTCAATTCAATTCAATTCACATTTATTTGTGTAGCGCTTTTCACAATGCTCATCGTTTCAAAGCAGCTTTACAGAATTTAAAGTATATTAAAGTAAAAGAAATTCATATAACGGCTATAAGTCGTTTTTAATTCTAGAATATATTATTGATATTAACCATTAATCAATTAGTAACCACTTCCATTTCAAAAGTTTTTTTTTTTAATTAATGCTTTTATTTAGCAAGGACGCATTACATTGATCAAAAGTGACATGTAAAGATATTTATGATTTCCATTTCAAATTAATTCTGTTTTGAACTTTCTATGCATCAAAGAATCCTGTAAGCATAGCATGGTTTCCATAAAAATATTAAGCACCGCAACTACATAATACATAAAATATAATATATATATTCTGAAGGATCATGTGACACTGAAGACTGGAGTTATGATGCTGAAAATTCAGGTTTGCCATCATAGACATAAATACTAATATTGTCACCAGATGAAGAAGACAGATTCAAAATATAAACAAGGTTTAGCAAAAGCAGGTGCAAAGACGTAACGGTGTGTCCAACAGAAACACATACAACAACTCTGATAACAGAGGAATTAAATACACATAGAAAATGAAATGATAACGAACAGGTGTGATGATTAGATGAGTGTCCATGGCAACGGATGACTGGCGGGAAACTAGACGGAAACACATGAAGACAAACTGAAAGTCCATGAAAACAGAAACTAAGAACATGCGTGTGACAAATATATTCAAATATTATTTTTACTGTATTTTTTTTTAAATCAAATAAACACAGACAAAAGAGACTTCTTTCAAACACATTAAAAACTCTTGAATGGTAGTGTATTGTTATCAAATCAGAATTTAGCCAACTCTGAAAACAAATTTGCCAATTGAATTAGCCCTTGAAAAATCCGTTTTTTTTTTTTTTTTTTTTTTGTCAATTAAATTTTTGTTATCAATTATGAGATAAAAAAAAAAATACCTGTGCGAATTTTTTTTTACAGCAAAAATATGCAAGTCCAGGCGCAATAAAACAATGTCAGTTGTGTCACTCTTGAGTTTAGAGACAAAACGATGGCAGTGCAGAGAGGATTGTGCCGAGGACCTGATGTCAGCTGTGGCTTGCGTGGATTGCTTCACTTTTATGTTTTGGAAATTCTTTCCTTCTACCTGTACACGAAAGGCTTTCCTAAATTGCATGAAGGAATGCAAAGTCAAGTGATTAAAGGAGCAGAGAGCAGGTGATATTTCAGTGTAAGGGGTACTTAGTATGTGAAGCCTGACTAGAGGAGAGAGAGAGAGAGAGAGAGAGAGAGAGAGAGAGAGAGAGAGAGAGAGAGAGAGAGAGAGAGAGAGAGAGAGAGATTTCTGCTATAGGTGAAGCTGTAAGATCAGGTTCTGTGAAACACAGACACACATCTTTCTGTGTTCGGGTTTGTATGAATGGGTATTTAGTCAGCGTCCAAAAAGTGTGATAAGAGTGAGCATGAAGGAGCCAGCTCAGGTTTCCCTTCACAACGCCAGTGAAGAGAGGAGAAAACACCTGGCCTGTTCTAGAAAAGAAAAAAAAATCAGTAAAAAGTGAAAAATATTTCAAGTATCTGTACTTTATCAGAGTATTTTTATTTTGGGAAACGTTAACTTTTACTCCTCGACATTCCAAAGCGTAATATTGTCATTTTTACTGAATTCCATAAAACACGTCGTTCCTCGTGAAGAAATGTCCACTGAGACGCAAGAGTGATGTTTGAGTGATGAAGGATTTGAACCTGTTGATCCTGAAGGATTCGTTGGTGAATCTGACTGACTGTTCGCTGATGAAGAACATGTGAATCGTCCTCGAGCTTGAATGTGCTGCAACCCACGCTGAGAAAAGTTACCAATGAGTTTTAGTATCGGTTACTGTAAATTAGATCATATTTAGGTCAGTTATTTGTGAACCAAATCTTCTATAAAATGAGTGCATAGAGTCCCTCTTAAAATGTTTTTTAACAGCATTTTAACCCGTGATGTCTGTATTTTTACACTATTGTCGCCACATATTTACACAAATTGTGTTTCCCTCCATTTTTAAAATATGGTGGCATATATTACTTGAATATTAAGAATTTTAAATTATTTTGTAGTATATTAAAGTTTAACGTTTTGATAGTGTATAATAAGCGTTGGTAATACAATAAAAAGTTTGGGTTACACTAAGGTGTTACAGTGTAATTATACATTTGAGTACTGAGTATTAGGGTTAGTTGGATGTAATTATGAATAATCAATAGTTATTACTGTAGTAACTACATGTAACGTGTAACAAGGGCACTGTAAAGTAAAGTACCAAAAATAGCTTATTTGCGATACACATTAATACACATGCACTAATCATCCTTATTAGTGTTGAACCGTCATGCTGGCTACAATAAATATATGGTGCATCGATCAGTACTTTTAACTTTTAATACTCAAGTACATTAAAAATCAAGTATTTTTGTACTTTTTCTGAAGTAAAACGTGTAATTTTTAAAGTAATATCTTAATAAAATATCTGTACTTTTATTCAAGTACTTCATCCACCACTGAGAATAATTATAGTTACAGCTTTTGCAAGACAAATTGTATTGCTATTCCTCAAACATTGTGGTTAGGGTTTGCTTTAAACCTCTAAGTATTATATCTGATGCAATAAATTCAGCTTTATATGCATGTGTATATATATATATATATATATATATATATATATATATATATATATATATATATATATATATATATATTTATTTATTTTTTATTCGTACACAACTTTGGTCGTGCTGAGTAGCCCCTCCTACACTGAAATTTCATTGGTCCAAAATCTTCCTCCACATAACTGTACTTTAACCATCAAACATCAGATGCCTTCTGA
>NC_137137.1:33808714-33828714 GCF_949319135.1 Squalius cephalus
CACCTTGTGGAATCAATGCCACGTAGAATTAAGGCAGTTCTGAAGGTGAAAGCGGGTCAAACACAGTATTAGTATGGTGCTCCTAATAATCCTTTAGGTGAGTGTATATACTTCTTGTCATGCTGATTAGGGTAGACGTAATTGTTTGATGACAAGTAGATTGGATTGATTATTTGAACGTGCTCCTCCCGAACTTTGTTTATAAAACATCATATGATGAGCGGAAACAAAAGGAAAACATGTAAACGTGAGAAACAAATGAAAAGTCCTTGAAAATGAAACCAAAACAGGCAGTTTGTGGCAGGAATAATCACTGTATGGATGAGCTCTCATGGCTGATTTCTTCATTACAAGGTTATCATTTTGTGTACATGCAGCAGTACAAGCGATCTGAAGGTGTTTTTGTTTTTTTGCATCAAGACACTGCCGGAGTGTGTAACGCTGTCGTCCTGGTGGAGAGAGACGCATGAACTTGCATACACACACACACACACACCTCTAAATGGTCAATGGTTACGTGTCAGTCCTCTGTGACAAGAACATTCCAGAGAAATATCAGTCTCTTACATTGTTTTTGTCTACATGTCTTACACTTTCTGTGTGTGTGTGTGTGTGTGTGTGTGTGTGTGTGTGTGTGTGTGTAGCACTGTGATACAGGGTAAAATCTTAGCTGTCCATCATACAGTCCTGTAGTTGTTTGTGTTCTGTCACACTCGGTTTCAAACACACAGAGACAGAGACTGTCGGACTGCGGATTCTCTTCACACTGCATATCTCTGATACTCCTGCATGCTAATATCTGCTGTTACAGTTTTTGCCCATTGCTTACACACTGAAACCGAATGCTTAGACCAAAGCCTCAATACCTAAACTTCTTGTAGCATACCTTAAACACAGTGTAACCATAGCTTAAACGCATTGTCAACTTTGCAATTTGTTTGCAATTCTGTAACACACTTATTGCGAAACACTACAAACGTTTTCTTTTGTTGAATGTTGACGAACAAGCAAGTCTAAAGTTCATTATTTTAATTTGAATATTAAGTTAATATATTTTAAATGTACTAAATTGCAACTTCATCATGTTTAATTACTAATCTATCTAAATACATGACATTCAAGTTTCAATAGAAATTACATTAAAGTATATTATAGTTTATCATAAATGCTTGTCAGTACATTCTGCAGTCCACTTTAACCATATTTCAATGAAAATAGAAGTATTAATGAAATTACATATAAGATGAACTTGAGTCCAACTTAACTGGATACATAAAACACTGTATTTATATAAATTTAAACTAGTACATGTTTATTCATTTGCAAATAACTTGCAATTAAGTGTCCGAAAACATTACATTCAGTACTTTCACACTTAAGATAAGCCTTTTAAAGTACATTATTTACATAATAATTACTCTTTTTAAAAGTATGCTAAAGTGCACTTCTTTTTCACAAGTGCTGTGCTGCTTTTTCTCTGTTTTCCTGTGTAAACATGCTCATTTGTACTAAATTTGTTATAATTTCAGGCAAGGTAATGCAACATAAGAATACCACACTTCAGAGGCTAATTTGTCGTAAATTTTCCCTAGTGAAAAATAAATATTTGAAATACAATTATTTCATGCTAAGTATACTACAAATATATTTACATATTTATGTACTAAATACCCTGCAATTGCACTGTTGGTGTACCAAACTGATATAGCTAAAGTCTGCTAAACTGGAACAACTAATTTTGCACTTAATGTACTTAAGTTATCCAGAAATAGAGTTGAAGTTCATCTAAAGATATACTGAAGTATATTTGATTGTGCTAAAGTGCTTCTTTTTTTTCTTTTTTTTTACAGAGATCATACTATCCTTTTTAATAGTGAAATTAAAACACATTTTCAGGTTTAATATTAAAAAATTTGTTTGTGCAATAAAGAAGTACTCCAAATAAAGTTGATTATAATATTTATATCAGTAAGTCTCAAGCGATATGTCAGTAAATGTAGTATACTGTACTTAGTATGAAATAAATGTATTTTAAAAACATTTTGGTATAGGTTATTTTCACTAGGGTATGTATCTCTTCGAGCTCATCAGCAGTATGTAATCTCTCTCTCTCGCTCTCTCTCTCTCTCTCTCTGTGTGTGTCAGGATGAGTGTGGCCCCTGCACCGTCACTGTTGGGGGTCCTGTACAAACTTGCAGAGCTCTCCTCCACACACACACATCCACACAGGTGACTGAAACAGGAGCTGAGAGAGTGTCTCTCGCTGAGTGTTTAAGTGCTGTCTGCAGTGGTGTACTGTTACCCTGCTCTCTGCCCGACCTCACACACACACACACACACACACACACACACACACACACACTTCCACACACGCTCACGCTTACACACACACACACTCGCACACACTCACATACACTCGTCCACACACATAAACACTCACGCACACACACACACACGGACAGGCACACAAGGACACACACACTCGCGCGCACACACACACACACACACACACACACACGGACAGGCACACAAGGACACACACACTCGCGCACACACACACTCACAAACTCTAAAAAATAATGTGTTAAAATTAATGCAACAATTTGCATACATTATTTTGAATTATGACAACTTTCAGTGAATTTACATTTAAACAACAAGCTACACTGAGTTAGAGGAACTAACAAATGTTTAAGTTGATTACTCAAGAAAATTAAGTCACTCCAACTACCAGAATTGTAGCTGTGGAACCAATTAATCTTGTATATTTCAGTACACACACACACACACAAACTCACACACACTCACACTCACACTCTCTCTCGCTCTCTCAAAATGGCAATTTGGTTGTCACGAAAAAGAAAATTGAATGATGCTGGATCAACTGATGTGGTTGAAGTGTTACAGGGGTTAATAAAATCCCATATAAATATAGAGTTTAGCTATTACAAGTTGGTTAATAACTTGGATGTTTTCAGAGGTAAATGGGGCATAAACATTTTTATTTGTGATGTTGACACTGATGGATATCTCCCAATTTATGCATGAGTGAGTTTTGATAGTAAAGGAAATGAAAGAAAAAGAGGGGAAAGGTTTTTTTTTTTTTTTTTTTTGTTGGAAATGAGTATTTTGTGATGCCGTTTCATGTCTTGAGATACTGAGTTTGTTTTTTTAAATCCATTGCTCTCATTCTAATTGGTTTTAAAAGTTTGTTTTTTTTTTACTAAAAATGTTATATCTTTAAAGTTTTTGTAAATAAAGTGATCTTAAAGTCAAGTCTCTCACTCTCACTCTCACACTCACACTCACACACACACACAGCATCAAAGACTCTCTCCATCACTCGCTGATGTGTGCTGATGTCAATGCTGGAGAGAGCATGTGATTTGGTGTGTTTAAAGAGATGCACATGAAGTCAAATGCTAATGTTTACATCTTTCTCACATTTCAAATAGAACCTATAAACTAGAACCTCCACGTCCCGTCCAGGGACCAGACATGGAGTTTCCAGAGGTGCCATACGGTGCCCCGTCCCTGAGAGAGAAGGTCCTCCCTCAGAGGAATGAGCCAGGGAGGGGCTGTCGAGAAGAGCATCAGTTCGAGAAACCAGGTCCGGTTGGGCCAATAAGGAGCAACTAGCTAGACCTGCTCCTCTTCCTCCCTGACTTTGCACAGCGTCTGTGTGAGAAGGCTCACTGGGGGGAACGCATACTTGCGGAGGCCCCAGGGCCAGCTGTGTGCCAGTGCATCCGTGCCGAGGGTCCCCTCGGTCAGGGAGTAAAACAGCTGGCAATGGGACAAGTCCGGAGAGGCAAACAGATCTATCTGTGCGGCCCCGAAGTGGTCCCAAATCAGCTGGACCGCCTGGGGATGGAGTCTCCACTCTCCCGGGGCCACAGGCTGTCATGAGAGCTCGTCGGCGGCACGATTGAGCAGGCCGGGGATATAAGTGGCACGAAGCGACCTCAGGTGCTTCTGACTCAATAGGAGGAGATGGCGGGCGAGTTGCGACATGCGACGGGAGCGTAGACCACCTTGTGGGTTGATGTACGCAACGGTCGCAGTGTTGTCCGTACGGACCAGTACATGCTTGTCGAGCAGCGGCGTTTTGAGGCATCTCAGAGCAAGGTGTACTGCTAGCAACTCGAGGCAGTTGATGTGCCAATGCAGTTGGGGGCCCGCCCAGAACCCCGCTACTGCATGCCCGTTGTATGTGGCCCCCCAGCCGGTGTTGGAGACATCTGTGGAGACCACAGCATACCTGGACACTTGTTCTAGGGGCTTGTTCTTAACCGTGTTCAAGCAGTTCAGCACCGACCGGACACGATCCACTGTGAGGCGTGCCGTCTGGTGGACCGAGTCCAGGTCCATACTGAGAAAAGAGATCCTCTGCACGGGGGTGAGTTTGCTCTTTTCCTAGTTGACCAGAAGACCCAACTGACTGATATGCCGGAGTAGCAAGTCCCTGTGCTCACTCAACTGCTCACGAGACTGAGCTAGTATCAGCCAGTTGTCGAGATAGTTGAGGACACGAACACCACGCTCTCTCATCGGAGCAATGGGTCTGAGTGTGCAGTGCAACACTTACCCGTCTCCACAGGTCGGCAGGAGGTGCGTGAGAAGACGTAATCGGGTTCTCAAACCACACCTGGCTGCCGGCTGGCAATACAAGAGTGGGCTGGGGGTGGCCAGGCTTTACAAGGTCGCATATCGCCAGTCTGGCCCTCTTGGGACCCAGGAACAGAGGAATTTTCTCTTTCTTTGAAAATTTGGGTGCCAAACAGAAACAGACACAAAACAAAGATTCTCCCCTCGGCCCTCCTCTAAAATAGCTCATTCCTCCATCCCTGGGTGGCCCATCTCAGGGACGTTTGTGCTTGTGCTTGCCACCTGGCCTGGCGGCGCCTGAGACGGGCTGGGCGGCCTGCCTGCGGCCGGCTCCACGCTGAGGCTTGGGTGAAGGCTGCTGCTGTGGCCTAGCGGGAGCGGAGGCGGCGGCAGGGGGACACCCTCGGCGACAAGCCGGCAGAGGCGGTGTGACAGAGGAGTGAGGGGCCCACGTGGACTGGTTACCGGGTGGGGAAGCCCTCACTGTGATCCTCAGATCACCCATCCCACACGGCGCAGTAGCTCTCTTCTGGGGTGGGCCAGAAGGGGTGCTTGAGCGGGGCATGGGAATCGGGACTCCACTCTCACGGATGAAGGCAAGTCTCGATCTCAACACCGAGATAGTCATGTTCCTGCAATGAGAACATGAACCATCCACAAAAGCTGCTTCAGCGTGTTGAATGCCCAAACATGTGATGCATCTATTGTGACCGTCAGCTGGGGATAGGGAATGACCGCATCCAGAAACGCACGGGGGTGGAATGGCATCTTGAAAAAGACGCAGACACACCCATGTTGCTCTTTCAGGAAATGGGACTCTCACCAGTGCCGGAGCACACAGGGGAATGACCGCGGCAACACTGACAGGAGATGGTGCAGCCTGTACCAGTGAAGCACTCACCTTCTTCGCCCTCTAACCAACCGTCAGACCAAACAAACACAAAGAATGCTGTTAAAACAGCAGTTGAGAGCTCAGAAGGTTCGCGATCACTGCTGCACTCAAACTGTAAACACACCAGCATCAGGAGAGACTTCCAGATGAAGCACCAACACACTCGCTCATTGGACATCAACATCCGATCGGCTCCGAAGCGAACGACAAGTGGTGCGTGCATCCACTTCCGTAATTATAAACGCTCTGCGGGGCGGAGCGCGAGATGCAAATCTCACACGCTAATGTGCATTGGCTCGTTTTTCAATCCTAGAAGATGACAGGCTCCCTAAGCGTGATCCCAATCAGTAGGGTACGTCCGACTACGTCGAACGTGACCGAACTGAAAGGGAACCATGACAGAACAGTTCCAGAATTACCAAGAGCGAGAAGTTGTGAGATGAGAATATTGTGAGAAATAGTATTAAATGACGTGGAGATGTCAAGGAGAATTAAAGTGCAGATGAATCCCAAATCAACAGTCATGAGAAGGTCATTATCTACCACTGTCTCAGTGCTGTGAAGAGTGCGAAAACCTGACTGGAAGCATTCATAAAAGTTGTGTAATGACTAATAGCTGTTAAGTTGAGCAGCGACCACTTTCTTTGAGAGAAACGGAAGATGTAAAATAGGTCTATAATTAGCCATGTCAGAAGGGTCAAGACCAGGTTTCTTTAAGATAGGGGTCTTCTTTAAGACCACCACAGCTTTTAATTCTCGAGGAACAAAACCAGCACTAAGTAGTTGGGAGATGAGAAATGAAATGGGCAATGAAATTACATAAGCACACATTTAAGTAAGGCAGTAGGGGGTGGGTTAATATGGCTGGAGGACTAATTTGATGTCTTGATTAGCTCTGAGATATAAGCTAGGGTGGGAGGGTCAAAATTAGTGAAGGTGACAGGACTGATGACAGAGAGAAAGTCTTCAGAGAGGAAAGAAGAGGGAGAAACCAGGGAGAATGCTCATAAATGCAGTACATATACATACAAGACTTTGCAATGAATGGCAGAATTGACCAGGCTTATATAGTCCCGGTGAACAAACAAGGTAAATGTGACACAGCTGAAAGCAATGAGTGCTGATGAGTCCAGGCAATGGATTATGGGGAATGAAGTCCGTAAGAGAATGACAATAGTCTGTGATGGAGATCCCCCTAGTGGTTCTCAAGGGCTGGTGATCGTGACATGAGTTGGGATTGGTAACAATCATTGAGTTCATAACAATAAAAGTCAATAAGGGCAAAATAAGGAAAGTCTGTTTGATACTCAAGGAAATCTCGGGTATGGTCCTCGAGTGATCCGTTACCTTGCCGCAAACGGATGAGTTGAACTGCGCGACCCATTGATGGCTAAGTCTTCTGTCATGAAACTGCTCTGAGACACAAAGGTTGAGGATCCAAACGCAGTATTTATTAGAAGGGTAATTCATGATCGTAATCCACACAAACAGGCAAAGGTCAAAACACAGACAAACAATAACAGAGTCCAGGGCAGAGGCAGAACAGACAAATCCAGGGCAACCGGCAGATAATCCAAAAACCAAGAGACATGAAACCAGGGAGAATGCCTAGAAATGCAGTACAGACACATACAAGACTTCGCAATGGATGGCAGAACTGACCAGGCTTATATAGGGTGAACAAACAAGGTAAATGAGACACAGCTGAAATCAATGAGTGCTGATTAGTCCAGGCAATGGATTATGAAGTCCGTGACCCCTTATTTACGTTTCAGAAGCGGCCCAGAAGCGGCTCTCCACGCCGCTTCGCTAAAGATAGGCGTCTAGGCTATTTTTGACGGACGCCGCATCCAAGCCGCATCCAAAAGCCAGTGTTCTCCTCCTGCTCACAGGCACTGTATATGAAATATAGATACAAGATCATTGAGGATGTATTTTAAAAGACTAAGACACACAAATCTTTTATCCTTGTCGTTCATACAACAAAGTAGGACATAGCAATAAACACAACAATAAACACAATTAAACCAGGCAAAACATAACAATTTAGCCGACTTAACCATAGTAGAACCCCAAAAATCAAGAAAAAACTACATCGGACATGCGAATCACGTGGTCTTGCGAATCCAGTTGCATCGCTTCTGAAATGCTCCTGGTGTGAGTTGGCACCGCGTGGAGGATGGAACAAAACCTGGGCGGAGTCGTGATGTGCCGCAGACGTGTGCAGTGTAAGTAAGGGGTCAGAGAATGACAATAGTCTGTGATGGGTTGCCCCCTGGTGGCTCTCAAGGGCACTCCAGCTGGTGATCGGGACAGTATCAGAGTATGTGAATTCTCTGTTTGCATGGACTGACCTACTAGATTTGTGCACTACAAAGGACAGTATTGCACACAGTGGCTGAATTCTGTATGTCATTTAAAATATGGCAGAACTATTGTGATTGGTATGGTGGTATGTTATTCCAAATTCATCCACTGTGTGCAATACTGTAATGTAATGCACTTGAGTTGACCTTTCTTTTCCAGATAAAGACACATTTTTTTATCATTCTTGACTCAATTGATCTGACTTTGAAACATTTCTATTTTTGTAAAAGTGTAAAACTCTATTAAAATGTAAAACAACCAGTTTTAAAATGTCTTAAAATTCTTATTAGTTAGTAATATTTTTTCAGAATTAAATTTCTCAGTGAATTTGATCCTATTATATGATCCTATTGTTTTGGATCCACATTTTGATTCCAATAAGAGAAAAGATACATTTCCAATAAATCCATGTTTATTTAGTTTGTATTATTTTTTTTTAATTGGGGAAACCTGATTTCATATGTGAGTAACGCAACATCACAAAAAAAGCAGGTGTGATTGAGAGGTCACTGCAGTGAGAGATGCGGCTTTAGATTGTGGAGGTAAAGGAAGAAGGAATGAGAGAAAAGGAAGGTGAAGAGAGATTGACGGGGAGTTCAGGGGTCGGGGACAGGTAAGAGGGCATGCTGAATGACCCGAATAAAACCACACAATTCCCACGCTAAAGGACCTCCTCAGGACAAGATACTTCACTGTCAAAAATCACCTGAACAATCAGCAAAAAATAAAGTAATATCTCTATACTCCTATTATTTGGAAGAACCACTTAAATGGTATATATGCTGCTTTTTTAAATGAAGGGCTGGTGTGTTCTGGTGGTTTGTTAGAGAGAGTGAACACATTTGTCTTTGTGGCGGCTGTAGGGGCCGTTGGGGGTGGAAGGAGGGGCGGGACGGGCTGCAAGAGAAAATAGAAAATGGAAAATTCCTGTGTGAAGTGCAGTGGTTCGGGATCAGGTGTGAACTACAGAGAGATCAGACGGAGACAGAGTCAAAGGCTAGACAGACAGCTGCCCCCGATACACAAGCCTGAGGCTCTTGCCTGCATGATTGTGGGTGGTTGCCAAGGTGTTGCTATGCAGTTGCTAAGGTGTTTTTTAACGTGGCCATCAGTTTCTAAAGTGCTCAGGATGGTTACTATGGTGTTTCAATCTGGTTGTTAATGTGTTTGATGCTATTTTCAGTGTGTTTCTATACATTACTAGGGTGTTATGGTGGTTGCTAAGGTGTTGCTATGCAGTTGCTAAGGTGTTTTTAATGTGGCCATCAGTTTCTAAAGTGCTCAGGATGGTTACTATGGTGTTTCAATCTGGTTGTTAATGTGTTTGACGCTATTTTCAGTGTGTTTCTATACATTACTAGGGTGTTATGGTGGTTGCTAAGGTGTTGCTATGCAGTTGCTAAGGTGTTTTTTAGCATGTGTACATCAGTTTCTAATGTGCTCAGGGTGGTTACTATGGCATCTCAATGTGGTTGATAATGTGGACCACTATCCTCAAATACGATTGACAATTAGCATACAGTTAGGATTGACGGTATGGTTCTGTTCAGGGCAAGAACTCCCTGCACATCCATGCAGTCTAGCATAGATAAGATCAGGGAGAGCAGCAATACAGGATGGTTACTATGGTGTTTCAATCTGGTAGCTAATGTGTTTGAAGCTATTTTCAGTGTGTTTTTATACATTACTAGGGTGTTGTGAGTGGTTGCTAAGGTGTTGCTATGCAGTTGCTAAGGTGTTCTTAACTTGTGGCTCTCAGTTTCTAAGGTGCTCAAGATGGTTGCCTGGGTATTTCAATGTGGTTGCTAAGGTGTTCTAAGTGATTTTAGTGTGTTGCTATGCGTTTGCTAGAGTGTTGTGGGTGGTTGCCAAAGCATTGATGAAGTAGTTGTTAAGGTGTTCTGAGTGTTGTTTTAGCTGTCAGTTTCTAAGGTATTCATCATGGTTACCATTGCATTTCAATGTGGTTGCTAAGGTGTTTGGAGCGATTTTCAGTGTGGTGCTATGCGGTTACTAGGGTGTTGTGGGTGGTTGCCAGTGTGTTGCTATGTAGATGCTAAGATGATTTTAGTGTTTTTTCTAATGTGTGGCTATCAGTTTCTAAGGTGCTCAGGATGGTTACTATGGAATTTCAATGTAGTTGCTAAGGTGGTCAAAGGGATTTTTAGTGTGTTGCCATGCATTTGCTAGGGTGTGGTTTGGGTGGTTGCCAAGGTGTTGCTATGCAGTTTCTAAGGTGTTTTTTAACCTGTGGCCATCAGTTTCTAAGGTGCTCAGGATGGTTAATATGCCATTTCAACATATTTGCTGAGGTGTTGTGGGTGGTATTGCTATGCATTTTCCTAAGAGTGTTTTTTAATGTATGACTATCAGTTTCTTTTCAATTTTCAGGATGGTTACTAGGGTAATTTCAATGTTTGCTAAGGTGTTGCTAGTGATTTTTAGTATGTTGCTATGCAGTTGCCAAGGTGCTGCTACAGTATGCAGTTGTTCTGAGTGGCTATCCATTTCTAAGGTCTTCAGGATGGGTACAGTTACTAGGATGTTGCATTGTGGTTGCGAAGCGGGTGATTTTTTTAGTGTGTTGCTGTGTGGTTGCTAGGGGTTTGGGGGTGGTTGCCAAGGTGTGAGTGAATGCTTACTGGCTCATTTGAAAAGAGCCCACCTCTCAAGTCTCTGCACTATTTTGGTCTCTAGAGTTGATTTCCTTCAGTGTAAATCAATGGGATTTTTTCCTGCAGTTTTATTGTCCACCAGGTTAAAACATGCATGTATGATTTAGAAAAGTAAAAGTTTCTCCTTGACATGCTGCATTGTTTGAGGTAGCATATTTAAAACAAAGCCTGCAAAAATTCTTTGCGAATCATTACAGATCGTCAACCATGTCAATGTGAGTCTCATTTATCTTTCTTGCTTTAAAGTACTGCTTACGTTCTCTAACAATTTTGGGGTTTATATATGGCATGTTCTCCTACTGGATCAGTAACTAATGTGTTAATGTGTGAGCAATATGATGAGATGCTTCACAGGCTAATTTTACCAGATTAAAGATACAGCTATAGGTCCACTTGCTACTTGCTGAAGAAAGAAATGGACTCCCTTGGAGTAAATGTACTAGCACTCTTCAAAATCACAGAATCAGGAACTTTAAGTGGCTCTATAGAGCGGAATAGAACTGTTAATGGAGAGGAGTGTTGAGCAATGGGTTTGTGAGTGTCTGTGTGTATGTGTGATATGAATGTGATGAAGTGTTTGTGTTGGCTGACGACAACATGAGTCCTCAGTATGACCGCTGACGAGACCCTGAAACCGCAGACTAGACTAGTGATATAAACGGATGCATGTCTTTATTGGGACACAGAGGTCACGTCAGTCTGTATACCGAACCAACCGTTAATAAATGCTAATTTATTAGAAATCTGTTGCGGCTTTATCAACATCTAAGCTAATCAAAAAGTATATATATATCTTGATTAATTGTATCTAACAAAAGTTTATATATATATATATGCCCATGCTGGAAAAATGAGTTGCAATGAGCACATTTTCAAAAATTTGTTGTTATTTTCATAAATGAGTCAGCAAAGTAAAATTTGAGAAAAATCGAGTAAAAGTTTTTTGAAGGTTCCAAAGCAAAATCACCTAAAAACCATACCTTAAAATCACTGGTAATGACACCAAATTTGGCACACACCAAGTCAAAACCAAATATTTCCTACATATCTATAGGAAAAATATATATTCAACTTTTTTTTCCAGCATTGGGATTGATAGACAAGGCTTAACGAACTCATTTTTGTGAAAACTTCAAAATCGACCTTTTTCACTTGCATTGTCTGTAGCTCTACATTATCCCATGTGCATTCCGACTCCTTTTGCCACCACGAGTCACACACACACACACATATATATATATATATATATATATATATATTTATTACATGGCTTGGCTGAATTCCAATGTAGAATGCGGTCTGTTATTTCTTGATAACAGACCGCTGCGAAGTATAACAGACCGTTGCCATGAAAAACAGCGCGTTGCTATGGACGCGGAACGGACTATTTTCTTTGGCGGAAGCAATACAATCGTTTTTAAATCAATAAACTCCTTTTTAAATCAATAATTCGTGGCAAATTATTTATTTATTTTGTAGGTAGCCATGTAATAAGCGGGATAATGTATAGAGAGGCGGTCTTTATAGCGAATAACAACCCCTTCAGGCTGATTCAAGACCCCTCCGCTTCGCGTCGGAGTCCTGTTCAGCCTGTCGGGGTTGTTATTCGCTATAACGACCGCCTCTCTATACATTATCCCTTACATATATATATATATATATTAATCGCAATTAATTGCCCACTGTAGCCGTAGTGACAACTGACCAAGGGGGAGCCGGTAGGCCAGGGGTTCTCAGGTGGAGCCGAAGGTGGTAGGAGCCAAGGCGAAGCCGTCAGGTCGACGGGCCGAGATGGAGCGAAGGGATCAGAGGCAGGAGGCAGAGCCACAAGATCCTCTCTCTCGGGTGAGAATGTGGGTTAGACAACCTTAGGCTTAATGTCACAACAAGGCATACAGCAGAGGCGGGGCTGGAGGACTGGCTGAGCTCTGTGGTGATAATGGGAATCCTGGCGGGATCAACGTAGGTAAGACCACAGTCCATGCAGGTCAATGAAACAAGTCAAGTCAAGTCACCTTCATTTATACAGCGCTTTTAACAATATACTGTAGATTATTTCAAAGCAGCTTTACAGTGATAATAGGAATTAAAGTAACAGATTGTTTTGGCTTTACAGCAGCTCTAGAATAAAGTGATTGTCCAGCTAAAGTTAGTTTTGATTGATTTACTTCCATTGCAAAGATCATTAGTTATTGACTTAGGGGGCGCTAACACGACACCGTTCTAACAGAAAACCCTTGACACGCTCCGGCCGCTCACTCGCACAATAACAGTGCCTGGCGACTCGAGAATGCAAACCTTGAAATAGGTTCCAATTTTTTTTGAAAAGCGTTATCATCTCCGTGCAAACTTCAAAAACGCGAATCCGTGAAAACGCTGACGGCGTGCTCATGCGTATTACGTGTCTAGTCTATAGGTATGCGTGTTTGAATATACACTCACATAAAGGATTATTAGGAACACCATACTAATACTGTGTTTGACCCACTTTCGCCTTCAGAACTGCCTTAATTCTACGTGGCATTGATTCAACAAGGTGCTGAAAGCATTCTTTAGAAATGTTGGCCCATATTGATAGGATAGCATCTTGCAGTTGATGGAGATTTGTGGGATGCACATCCAGGGCACAAAGCTCCCGTTCCACCACATCCCAAAGATGCTCTATTGGGTTGAGATCTGGTGACTGTGGGGGCCATTTTAGTACAGTGAACTCATTGTCATGTTCAAGAAACCAATTTGAAATGATTCGAGCTTTGCGACATGGTGCATTATTATGGGTACATGGTGGTCATAAAGGGATGGACATGGTCAGAAACAATGCTTAGGTAGGCCGTGGCATTTAAACGATGCCCAATTGGCACTAAGGGGCCTAAAGTTTGCCAAGAAAACATCCCCCACACCATTACACCACCACCACCAGCCTGCACAGTGGTAACAAGGCATGATGGATCCATGTTCTCATTCTGTTTATGCCAAATTCTGACTCTACCATCTGAATGTCTCAGCAGAAATCGAGACTCATCAGACCAGGCAACATTTTTCCAGTCTTCAACTGTCCAATTTTGGTGAGCTCGTGCAAATTGTAGCCTCTTTTTCCTATTTGTAGTGGAGATGAGTGGTACCCGGTGGGGTCTTCTGCTGTTGTAGCCCATCCGCCTCAAGGTTGTGCGTGTTGTGGCTTCACAAATGCTTTGCTGCATACCTCGGTT
This sequence comes from Squalius cephalus, assembly GCF_949319135.1. Taxonomy (NCBI): domain Eukaryota; kingdom Metazoa; phylum Chordata; class Actinopteri; order Cypriniformes; family Leuciscidae; genus Squalius; species Squalius cephalus. The sequence continues at coordinate 33,822,466 of NC_137137.1, forward strand.
GTAACAAGTGGTTATTTCAGTCAAAGTTGCTCTTCTATCAGTTTGAATCAGTCGGCCCATTCTCCTCTGACCTCTAGCATCAACAAGGCATTTTCGCCCACAGGACTGCCGCATACTGGATGTTTTTCCCTTTTCACACCATTCTTTGTAAACCCTAGAAATGGTTGTGCGTGAAAATCCCAGTAACTGAGCAGATTGTGAAATACTCAGACCGGCCCGTCTGGCACCAACAACCATGCCACGCTCAAAATTGCTTAAATCACCTTTCTTTCCCATTCTGACATTCAGTTTGGAGTTCAGGAGATTGTCTTGACCAGGACCACACCCCTAAATGCATTGAAGCAACTGCCATGTAATTGGTTGATTAGATAATTGCATTAATGAGAAATTGAACAGGTGTTCCTAATAATCCTTTAGGTGAGTGTATGTGTGCAGGCGTGTAGTCTTTCTATACAAATTGACCTCACCAAATTACTTGTCCGGCCTTAAAAATACAGAATTTTTTGTCGCTTGTGAACTGGAATCATTTTGACAACGTTTTATTTGTAAACTTTTAAACAGCGAAGGTTCAGAACAAAACACCAGGTGGGAGACGATATATCTGAATTGAAATCAATCAGCAAGTCCTCAGTGCCCATCTTGACCAGTATTCCTTCAGCTGCTGGTGTCGTGGCTCACACCCCGGTTAGACTCACTCTGGGGTCACTCATTGTGGTAATTTGCCCCGATCCAGAACAATGACTTCAGGATCTCGTCGTCGAAGGGGCAGGCGATGGCAAGACGGCAGAAATTTTCAGTGGAAGTCAGAAAATCGAAGCCCTTTTGGGCAACTGCAATAAAGTTGGCAGTATAATCCATTTTTGGAGGTCCGGTCACGGGTGTTTGCACAGACAGAAGACTGAACTGATGAATAAATTTCCACACGATGCTTTAATAATAATGCACAGGAAAACGATGGCAGCAAAAATACTAAACACAAACGGGACCAGACATCAAACAGAGGAAAAGGAGAAACTTAAGTACAAGCCAAATGAATGAAATAATGATATACACCTGTGCTGATTAAATTAATTACTATGACAACAAAATTGAGTCGTGAAACTGAACAAATAAGGAGCATGTGACTGAAAATAACAAACTAGAAGTTAATGAACACAGAAATTAATTGAACATAACTGTGACAATATGTATGTGTATACACACACACACACACACACACACATTTTATTATTATTTTTTTTACAAACTTTGTGTGTTTTACAGCACTAATATATACACCACCTTTCAAAAGTTTGGGGTCTGTAATATTTTTAAATGTTTTTGAAAGAAATCTTTAATGTTGTGCATTTATTTGATCAAATACAGTAAAAACAGTAATAATGTGAAATATTATTACAATTTAAAATAATGTTTTTCTATGTGAATATGAAGTCAACTGTAATTTATTCCTGTGATCAAAGCTGAATTTTCAGCATCATTACTCCAGTCTTCAGTGTCACATGATCCTTCAGAAATCACTCTAATATGATGATTTGATGCTCAAGAAACATTTATGATTATTATCAATGATGTTATCCATGCTAAACCTTTTCAGGATCCTTTGATCATGAGTTAGCAATGTAGCAATATAGGGGTGAATTCAGGGTGATTGGGACACTTTTTGCCATTGATATTACTTGGAAAAAGTGTCCCAATCAACCTGAATTCTCCCAGTCTTTACGGTCACTGTCACTCTCGTTATGTTTCCTAGTGTTGGTCACTCCGGTCCGGAGATAAGGCTTTGACCGGCCCCGGTTTCAGCCACACATGGTCCATCTTTCCGCCTGTTCACTGCACGCTGACATTTTGCCTCTTAAAAATAACACAGATGTTGGAGAGCTCCTGGACAAAGGCTTGTCAACCCCCTCCTCACTGTCCAGCAGGCGGATATTTTAACCAGCCGTGCGGGAACGACCCGGGACTGAGCGACGTGACCGGATTCAGGCAAATAAAGCAATAGATCCTGGGTGTTCATTGAGCTGCACAAACTGACATTCAGAGCATCACACACATACTTTAATTCATGCATATCATAATTAAGTGAAGTACTAATGCATATAACTGAGGTGCTTTGAATCTTGCAAATCTTGCACAAACTCGGAAAAATGTATCCATATGACTATATATGTGCATTATTTAAAAATCACTTCTTCAGAATCTAAAACAAAACGAGTTTGACACGAAAGTAGGGAAATTATGAAGAAAAGAAAAAACATTTACAAGAAATATTTGTGCAGTTATGTGAGAACATATGCATTTTTTGCTATAATTCTATCTATAAAAAATGTATACTAGCAAATATGATTTATTTCAATATTAATTATTAATCAAAATATATTAAATAGAGTAGAGAACACCATCATAACTTTATGCTAACTACTCCTGTCATTTAAAATGGCTTGCAAAATGATTGCTGTACAAAAATAAAATACAATAGACAAGTCTCACAACTATACATAACACTGAACATTCAAGAGAGAAAGAATATTGATTGATTGAACTTTCGGTAAGACTTTATTTTGATGGTCCACTTTAGACATTATACTAATTGTAAGTAACTTTGCAACTACATGTCAACTAACTCTCATCAGAGTATTAGTAGACTGTCTGCTTAATATCTGCTTTATTTTGACTACATGTTATTATTACTATAAGCTTTCCTGTAACTCAAACAGTAGAGCGTTGGCGCTTGCAACACCAAGGTCATGGGTTCAATTCCCAGGGAAAGCAAGAACTGATAAGAATGTAAAATGTGAACCCTGCAATGTAAGTCTCTTTGGATAAAAGCATCTGCCAAATATATAAATGTCAACTTATTCTACTAACCTGAACTCTTTACAGTCAATTAATACTCTAATGAGAGTTAGTTGACATGTAGTTGCAAAGTTACTTATAATCAACAGTGTTCACAATCAAAATAAAGTGTAACCAAACTCATGTGCAAAATGGTCATGTGACTGGACCCTCTGTCAGTGAAGTGGTCACATGATCTCCACCCGCAGTTTGATTCAGTTTCACCAGATTTCCAATCATTAACTCCAACAGCCAGAAAGTGTGATGCGCTCTCAGAGGTGGACGAAGTACACAACTTCCTTACTTGAGTGAAAGTATAGATACTACTGGTCAAATGTTACAAGTAAAAGTTGTAAAGACCTATTTTTACAAGTAAAAGTACAGAAGTACTCGTTTTTAAAAATACTTAAGTATCAAAAGTAAAAAGTAAATGTTAATGCATTGTTTTATTATTGTTGCATTGTTGTATGTAATACTTAAAGTACTGTATGCCTCTGAATCTATGCCTGCGTACCCTCATATCAATAGCAAATTTATTTCTAGAACACAGCTCCAGTAGTGGGATTGAATATGAGACTGAATAAAGTTTTTTGGCTTTTAGTGTGAATATGTTAGCCTTACCTATAAGGTAAGGTAATATTATCTATAAGCTAGTGTGCTCCAAAAAAGTGACAAAATTCACATTTAGAAGACCAAACCCAACGTTGAAAATGAAAATCAGGTTGATGTCAGAATCCAATGTCAGATTGACGTTGATCTCCAACATTGGACAGACGTTGTATTGTGGTTGAAAATGAAAATCGGGTTGACGTCAGAAACCAACATCAGTCGGGTTCTGACGTCGACCTGACTTTTATTTTCAATCAATATCCAACGTCAATCTGACGTCGGGTTCTGATGTCAACCCGACTTTCATTTCCAACCAAAATGCAACCCCTGCAACCAAAATCATCCACTGACTGATGTTACTTTCTACTCAAGGACCTTGACAGAATTGTAGTGGAGTAAAAAGTACGATATTTGTCTTTCAAATGTAGTGAAGTTAAAGTAAAAAGTTTCCATAAAAAATAATACTCAAGTAAAGTACAGATACTCAACAAGTGTACTTAAGTACAGTACTCAAGTAAATTTACTTTGTTACTGTCCACCTCTGTGCGCTCTTAAATGTTGGAGTGCATCTTAAGCGGAGCAATGTGAAGTAGTGTGCTTGTTGTGAGGGTGAGGGGCCGCAGATCAAGGGGGAGGTGGAACTAGTTCAAATTTATTGCCTGTGTCAGCTGTGTCAAATTTGGCAAGCTCAAATGGTCAGCTTGCAAATGGCTGGGGTAAAACTAAGGGTCAGCGGACAGTGTAATAATCAGCCATTAATCCACACTAAACGCTTCATTCTGCGTGAGTTTCTGCCCTCCAGATTCTTCTTGTTCGGGTCTCCTGATCGTGTGTCTCGGTTGATCAGGTGTTATAGACACCAGAACCCAACTTTTTTTTTCATAGAGAGCGGACCACCCACTTCCCGAAGCTCTGTCTCTATTTTTGTGGCGTCAGAACCGAGTAGCCAGTTGCTCTTTATGGTCCAGTTTTTTTTACGATGTGGTTTAAGCTGTTAGGGAGACCACCAGTCGACCTTTCACTTGCAGCCCACAGTACACTAACACACAGCTAAAGGCTAATGCTGTTGACAAACAAAACTGAGAGCAACTGAGGTCATTCGTTCATTTTAGGGTCAGTGACATTACGCCCAATACAGTATTGATTATAAATGTAATTCATATGGGAATACAGCTAGTTTTGCATAATTAGGCAAAGCACGCTATTATTATATCATATACTTACTCGCATATTTATTTCTTGCATACTTATTATTATTATTCTGGACAAAACTTCAGCGCGTAACTCTTCCCGCACTGTTTGTCGAAGACCTATGAATGAGTTTCAAATCATGTGGATTATTGGGGAGAGCTAATCATGTCAGTATCTTGCTTAGCATCATGCTAAATGTGTAAGCATCATGCTAATAGCATGTTAATCATGTTAGGATTGTGTTAGCAACATGTTAATTATGTCAGCATCTTGTTGATCATCATGCTAGCAAAATGCTAATCATGCTAGCAACATGTTAAAAATTAAATGCTAAATCATGCAAGTAGAATGTTAATCATGTTAGGTTAATCCCAGACAGCAACATAGTGTCCGGCCCTTATCTTGTACACGTGGATTCAACACATACCATATGTGGGGCGGATCTGGGCTGACACTGTGTTGCTGTCTGGGATGGTAGCAACATGCTAATCATGTTAGCATCTTGTTAAAAACATGGTATCAACATGCTAATCGTGTTAGCATGATCTAGCAACATGTTAAATGTGTTTGCATTATGATAACAAATTATTGAACGTGTTAGCATCATGCTAGCAACATGTTAATAGTGCATCATGCTAATCATGTTAGCATCTTGTTAAAACATGCTAATCATGCTCTCAGAATATCGTAAAGACATGGGTGTGAGCTTTTTTGACTCGAGGCAGTTCGAGCAAGCATCACTCACATGGTCTTCAGAAAATGTATATGTCTAGTATTTCTATTATTATTATTATTTCTGCGTATTAATACTTGTCTGCCAAATCATAGTCATGCAGAGCAATCGAAATTATCATAGAGACCCTGCAGACCCTCATCACTGTGTGTCAAGGTCAATAATTATTTTAAAATATCAGATGATTTTACCTTTTTATGACAAGGCAAGGCTAGCTCATGTAGTTAAATGTCATGTGGTGCAACTACAAAAAACTTGATATTTATGGATTCATAAAAAAAAAAAATACAAAATACATTTTAAAACGTTTTTAATAAATTTACTAAAATGCATACAATTAAAAGTATTCAAATTTTTTATCACTTTTTATTTGACGGTTACACCACATAACATCATTAAGATCAAATCACATTTTTGGAAAATGGTTTAAACGTTTTTGAAAGCAATAAAAAACTACAAAGAGTACATTTGGCACGTGTTTTAAACATTATTATTAAAAAAATGTCATCATGGTCACTATCAATGGCGATGATGTCTCCAATGAATCCTGAAATGACATGAACATAAGTAAAGAATGAAGTGCTCTATAAATCCCACATGCTCTAATAATACAAGGATGACCAAACAACATGTGGTTCATACACACAACAAATGCATTGTCAATTAGTAATCACTCAATAAATAGATTAATGTGTTATGTTTTATAAGTAGTTAATTTTAGAGCCTGCTTATGTTGGATCTGATCCATTCGGACACAGAAATGAATGGCTCAACACGTCTGTGCGCTGTCATCACATGTCAGCACTTTGACATTGAAGCTCTGAACCCAAACAAGATCTCACTCACGTCCACTTGTCATCTGTGACTCTCCGGGTCTTTATTTA